>NC_056733.1:325416486-325558986 GCF_019279795.1 Protopterus annectens
GTTGAAACCTGGCTCACTAATAATCAGTTCATCCTTAATCCCCCAAAAAAACAAACTCTTACTCTTTCTCCCCAAAACTGTTACTCATATCAAATCTACTTTTCAAATAAAATCACTTAATCACACTCTCATAGTTGCTGACTCTAGTACTAAACTCCTTGGTGTAACAATTGATGATCAGCTAAAATTCGACCTCCATATAAATAACTGTATCAGGAAAACCCATCAAAAACTAGGACTTCTCTACAGAAATAAAAAAAATCCTAACCCCTGAATCTAGAACCACAATCACCCATGCTTATCTTTTGCCATGCCTAACATACTGCTCCCAAATACTCACAATTCTTAACTCCACCTTACTTTTTAAACTTGAATAAACCTATCACAAAATAGCCAGATTTGCTGCACAACAAACCTACAAATCTTACCACTGCATCTCCCTCAAACATCTAAACTGGCTCAAACTACCACAACTCCTACTCCTCTCTCAGAACCAAATCATACACTCCATTATTTATTCACCATCCTACTGTCCAGCACTAGGCACCATAATCTCCCACTATGTCCATCCAGACTACTCAGGAGCTCCACCCAAGACCTTTTACAAATCTACAAGCCCAAGTCCAAAATAGGAGCCATTACATACAGCTACCATCCCTCAATTGCTTGGAACAAATTCCCACAAGAAGTTATCACTTTCACAGCCTAAAGTATTCAAACAAACCACTAAAGAATACAAAAAAGTGACTGTATTTGTACCTGTTCTCAGCCTCCTTGAATATACCTTCACTAAATAACAAACCTAACTTTGTCTGTCTTACCATCATTTTTTCTCCTCTATACCAAAACATTTACAACTTAAACTAGTTTACGTCATCATTTTTTACCTAACACTATCTCCTTTCCTTCTGCTGAGGTATTCTTCATAACATTTTTATAGATAATTGTAACTGCATATATATGATAACTGATTTACAAGTTTTGTTATGAATGATTATAATATTAACTGTGTTTGTAAAGGTTATATTTTTTGTAACTATGTTTTAGAGATTTTCTCCCCAGGCCTCTGCTGAAAAAGGGCTTTTGCTCAGTCAGACAATCCCAGTTAACAAATGTAAAATAAAAATAAATAACAAATAATAATAAAATGAGCACGCCCCACAATGGCTGTGCTATTATACTCCACTCCTGTAAGCTCTGCCCTTGAGAGGATGGTGAAAGACAGGAGATAAATAAATTCCTGAACTCTTATCACTGCATAAGCAGGAAGAATAGGATAGGGGTAGCTTGAGGCTGAATCAGACCAGTTGGTGCTCAGACAAGGAGATTTGTTCCACCTCCAGCTCAATGATAGTCACACCAGGAGTGAGCACTGCATCAAATGACTTGGCATGCTTGCTGCTGGTATAAAAAAAATAAAACAAGACATTTCATAATGGGCTGCAAAATGTTTTCTAAAAGCCAATGAATCAAGTGTGAAAATTAGACAAAACTAAACATTTTTTTAATTAAAACATGTTTCATCATTTGCTCCCATCTACTAAACATCCTACAGAACCTGTTCAACAGTCATTTTATCAAAACTATTCCCTTGATCAACTGACATTATATATCTGATAACCTTTCCTGCATTTCTAAAAAAAAAAAAAAAAAAAAAAAAAAAATCCCTTAAGATATCTGCACCCTGTCACACTGTTCTCTTTCGCAAGCATAGATTTGTTCTTTATGATAATTATTTTCAGTTTTAACTTAGATAATGGCTTATTTCATATTCCTTAAGGCTAATTCCATATCTATTATTCATATGCATCTTATATTCCAGTTTAGAATTAAAACAGGCCTGTACTACTAAAAATACAAAATGACTCTGTTGCCTTTATTCATTAAACAGTTTACAACCTCAAGAGCATTCCACAAAAACAATATTTAACAAGACACGTCATAACACATGGTGTCTCAACCTTCAAGCTTATATGGCATTCTATTAAATAACCCAATATTCTGGTCATAGGCGACTCCATAGTGAGGCACACGGACATCCCCCTCACCAAGTTAAGCAAAGAGAGGTTTCACAGTTTACTGCCTTTCAGGGACCAGGATCCAACATGTCACCCATGCAGTCAGGTGACTTAACCACAAGTACAAGTGCAAGTGTGACTCGGTCATAATCCACTTGGCGTTAACAGACTCAGACATACCGCCCCTTACTCTATGAAGACAGATATGATTGAGCTCTTGAACTATGTGCCCTAGGCTGGCATGAATTTGGCATTGAGCAGCAGTCTACCTTCTCGTAGGATGAGCCACAATAGGAATAGAAAATAATAAACTCCAGTAACTGGCTTAAAGTATGGTGTCATTCTAAGTGGGGTATAATATTTGGGAGCCTAGGAGGACATGGTCAACAGACTATGCTATTTTGCCAGGGATAGCTTGCATCTGTCCTCATGGGGATTTTGAATATTGGCTAAAACCTTTTCCACCCCCATGCTGCCATTTTTAGGCATTGTTAACCATATAAACCTTCTGACATAGCGGTACCAACTAAGGAAAATTTGAAGAAGATATTGCTCAAGGAACTCCACTCCCTGCAGGTTCTCCTCACCTTGGAGAATGAAAATGTCTGTGCAGTCACTGAGATACAGTTTAAAGCCAAAGGGGAGCATCCGCACATTTAGTCCAGTTATGACACTGGAAGGGAAGAGGTGGTGTTTCCATATGCATTGAAAATAAACACACCTCAATACTGTTCCATCAGCATGATGGTCTTGAGCTTCTCCACGTCAAAATCACCTTAAATAATGTCTCATTCCATATCTTTGTAAGCAATATGTTCTTCTCAATGACCCAGGAAAACTCTGACATTTCCTTAACGACACATAACACATTCCACATTCAACCAAACACCATATTCCTGAGCAACTTCAACTACCCCAATATAAACTGGGAACCATACATGAACCACAATATATAGGCTCAGAGTTTCCTTGATTTAGTAATAGCCTACACTATGGACCATCTAGTTCATACACGTGCTAGGGGTTTAATCATCTTTGACCTGGTCATCACAGACATGACAGAATACTGCAGTAGTCCCCTCAGTGTAATGTCCTCCCTAGCCAAGTCAGACCATAAAGCTCTCTCCTTTGAGGTAAATGTAAAACCAGAGAAATCTGAAAACTCTAGAACTTTTAATAATTATTACAATGCAAATGTCTCACTACTAAATGACACCCTAAAGAAATGTCAAGCCCCCAAACCCTGTGAATACAGCTACCTATGCAGAAATGCTCACAGAAACCCTGTATAACCATATCAACAGTTATATAGAAACTGCTCTACCAACCTAAAATAAGTATAGGGCCATCACAAACAACAAGCCACCCTAATGGATTTCCAACATTAATAGGATATACAACACAAGAAGAATCTCATGACAAAAACTAAGCGAAGCAATACTCAAGAAGGTAAAAGTCTTCTCAGCAACCTAAACAAGCAACCCAGGGGTTAATAAAATCTACAAATGTCAAATTAGAAGCAAAAATAGCTGGTCAGGTCAAAGACAACCACAAGCTTTCTTCAGCTATTTCAAAAACATCAAAGGTAATACACAACAACATATCAAATTAATTCTAAATTGTGCCACCTACACAGAAACAGAAACAGAAGATATAGCTAACCTCCTAGCTGACAAATTGTTTAAATCTTTACTCTTTCTCCCCCACATATTCCTCAGGAAATTCCAACAACCATAACTAGAGATTAGATCTTCAAGGTGATTTCCAAGGCCAAGAACACTGCTTCAGTGGGTCATGATAAAACCTCAGGATGCCTTCCTAATTGTATAAAACATAAACTATTCATCCCACTAGAATCTCTATTCAGCCACAGCCACCCACTGGCCTTTGTACCTAATGAATGGAGGACTGCAACAATTATTTAACTGTACAAGGGTGGTACACCCATGTACCCAGGAAACCACTGACCAATTAGTCTGACAAGTCTGCAGTGGAAGATTACAGAGACAATAATCATAGATATTATAAATGATGACACAGGTAAACTACAAATGCTGGACCCTAGTCAGTTTAGGTTTATCAAGGGCAGGTCTTGCCTGCCACACATGGTGGATTTCTTTGAGAAGGTTACCAAAGGAAGGATGGGAGCAAATTAGTACACACGGCCTTCCTTGACCTGGCCAAGTCTTCTAACATAATACCTCACTCAGTATTGTTGGCAAGCTCACTAAATTAGGTATTTAACCCATATGTCACCCACTGGATAGCTAGCTGGCTCAGTGACAGGACCCAAGAAGTTAGTTTAGGGGAATCTACCTACAGCTCTTCAACATATATCTCATAGTCATTCTTTTTTTCTTTCAGTTCAAATGTAATTCATCTATTCTTTGGTCTTCCTGAATCACAATGAAATTATTCCATCTGCTTTCCCTTTCTAATTATATTTAAGACCTCCATGTGTGACTTTTTTCTAACACATAAAAAGGGAAGAACCCCTTCACCACTCATTTTTCGTTTTTCCCTCTGTTAAAGCTTCCCTACTTCTCATACTTTCTGAACATTTATTGTCCTCTTAAAAGTTATTATAGCTACCCAAATAATACTGAATCTTCATCCAATATATATATATATATATATATATATATATATATATATATATATATATATATATATATATATATATATATATATATATATATACATATATATATATATATATATATATATATAGATATATATATATATGTATATATATATATATATATATAGATAGATAGATAGATAGATCTGGATATATTTCAAAATAGAACCTTGCATAGACATGAATTGAACTTAAACACTTCTAAATTTTTACAAATTATTTTCTCATTTCCCATATATGAACACTTCTTATCTTCTTCTTCTAACTAGACATGCTTGCATATTATTGACTGTTTTCATTTTTTTTTTCTTTTTCATGTGAGTTCATCTTATAAAAATCTTTTAACTCCATCCCCTTCTAATATTATGCTCATTCCACAGGTTAGTTTTATTTTCTTTCATTTGTTTTTTTTCCCTTACTAGATCCTATTATAATTTCAGTCTGTCCAAAATCTTCATGCCATATACTTCTAATTAATTATTTTCCAAAGTGTTCATATTATTTCACAATTTTACAATCCTATAGATTCTTAATATGCTTAGGCAGCCATCTTAGGAACTTTCTAGTTCATCAGAACGTCTTTGTCAATGTACATTCAAGATCATGGACAGTCCCTATTTTCTCTATCAGTACTTTAATGCACACACACACACACACACACACACACACACACACACACACACACACACACACACACACACACACACACACACACACACCAGTAAATCATTTTAATTTTATATGGCTTTCACTATAACTAATACAGATATATCTGCATTTGTTTGGACAAAATATCTTTGGACCCTTTCTAGTCCATTGATATCATTCACATGATATAGATAAAAGGATGACCTGTACTCTATATGTATTTTACCGGTGCTATAAATAATGCTAAAATGATAGGCAAACATATAGATGAAATTGTGCAAAAAAACTCCTGCATCATCAGATGGTATTTCTTAATTATTGCATTCACATGTATTGCTAATGTTACTCACGTGTCCACTAAAAGAGCTTTAGCTTCCTTAACTGATTACTGAACAACACCATTAAATGTAAGTAATTCCTAGTTAGTGGCCCAATACGGATAACAAAACATTATTTTTTTCATTAAATGCAATTGTATTTGGTGTGCCCCATCTGAATAATTCATCCAGGTACTAATGGATTAACTTTTCATACTCCACCTTAGTTGCCATCAGCACTGTTGTAGAATCATCCTCAAATTTACTCATCCATGCACAATTAGGAAATGTGAAAGTTGACATAAACTCATTAAATAAAAGTGGTTCAGGATGGATCTTTGATGTACGTTCTTTTATTACTGTAAATGTATCTGTACCATAACCCTGTGTGGCCTGAACATCAGCCACTGCTGTCATCCACAGCACTGATCACATTAATGTAGACACTGAAGAAGATATAGTACTTAGAATATGCCAGAAATAAAACCATGCTGGGCTCATAAAGGTCAAGGTTTAACCCTAATGGCAGCATACTTTGAAACATTTCCATAAATACAACTAAGGATGATAAGTCTACAATTACCTAGAGAACTTTCATTATCACCTTTTGGGAATAGGACCACAGTTTCTTCCAACCATACCGCATGCAGGTAATAGCTGAAAAAAGTTTTCTACAATAAATATGACGATCATGGAAAATAATTATTTTTAAATTGATAAATTATTAAGCTATTCTGGGACTGCCACAGAGCCAGGCTTTATTTTACTCAATATTTTTTTTTCATTTTCATCAGCTAATAATGAATATATAATATATATCTATATATATATATATATATATATATATATATATATATATAGGTACAGCAACGTAAACTAATGTTAGAAAATCTACAACTTCATGCAGAGTGTGTGCATGACTCTGTTGATACTTCTTCCAGGGCTATGGCCACTGGTACTGTTTTAATGAGGTTTGCATGCATAGATTCTCAGAGCCTTTCAGATGATGTTAAAAATAAGATTTTAAATTCTCCCTTGGACAGAGATTTAGTGTTTGGCCCTCTGCTGCAGAGGAGATCAAAAAGTGTGATAAAATGGGTAAGCTGATCCAGGGAATCTTTTTCAGGTCTACTTTTCCAAATTTCCCAGTGGATTTTCTTTCTGGTCTTCCATTTTGTGTCAGAAAACAGAATAAATAGTCTCAACAGAATTCAGGTAAACAGATGTTTAACAAGGAATGACAAAGGAGTTGCAAAAAGAAGTCTCTAACCTCCCCAAACCAGGGACAGTCTAATATGTCTGAATGACTATTCAATAGACCTTGTGACTCACTCCCACACTGGAGACCTTTTTCTTCCAGATAGTCTTAGTCTCCATTTTTCTCTTTGGCAACAGATTGCTTCAGACAAATGAGTTCTGAATATCATTCATCAAAGTTACAGGTGCCAGCGGAAGGAGATTTCTCCCTTCCAGGGGGTCATTCTTCTTTCTGCTGATCAGAATCTTTTATTCCTAGTGCCAAAGCAAGAAATGCTTATATACTAGTTCTGGATCTTTCTTTCTTAAACTTGTTTCTGATAGTGCCCTAATTCAAAATGATGTAACTTCACAGCCTGTTACCTTTTTTTTCCTCGTTCAAGTTTTTAGGCAAGACTAGATTTATAAGATGCTTATGATCACATCCCTATCATACAATGATTGTCCATTAACATTCAAGATGTAGCACACCGAATGCTCAGCCCAACCAGCATGCCAGTTGTAAATCCCAACATATACCAATGGAAAAAGGTCCGGTCTCCTGAACTTTTTTCCATTGGTATAAACTTTAACTGTTATTTTTTTTAAACAAAAATTAATAAATACGATTAGAATTCTGGACAGTCCGGACATACAAGAGAAACAGAATGGAGAAAATACTAGTAAAATCAGGTACGTTATTCAAAACTAAAGAAACATACCTGATTTTCCTTGTATTTCCTCTATTCTGTCTCTCTCTCTCCTACCCATAAAGTGTCTGAAACGTTTTTTTTTTTTTTTTTAAGTGAGACACAGGGACGTTCCTTTGTCCACTGCTTCCTTTCCAAAGCACTGATATACTGGGTAAATGTGGGAGCACAAGTCCTATATGCATGCGGATTACATCAAAAAAAGCAACAGGATATGTAGCAGAAGCAGAAGAACACCACTGCACCATTATACAAAGACATTATTTAAGAAAAGGAAATCATTTTTTTCTTAAACAATGTCATTGTATAAAAGCAATGACTGACTCCATGGTGTGGTATATTGATGATTTATCCACAGTTGGCTTTATTTAATTACTTGGGCTTTGCCCTCATGATTAAACCACAGCAACCATGAGTAAATCCTCAATATACCACACTGACATAGTCGGTTATTGCTATATTCATCCAGACTTCAGACATTTCTTAATGGTTTGTATCTTTGAAACACATTTTCAGTTCTCTGCTTTAACCTTTGCACTATCTACCGCACTAAGACTGTTCACAAACTGACTAGCTCCAGTTATACCTCCTTGCACGCTATAGGCCATCCGCATTTTTCCATATTTAGTGATTTGCTTATCTTTGCAGAGTATTTTTTCAAACTATCAGGAGACTCTCTCTTGGGATAGAGTGCTCTTATACAAGATGGGATTCCCAGAGAACAGTCCGACCTCTTTCATCTCCCTTACACAGGGTTGTATTACTGAGACGTCAACTAGATACATCAGTTCAAAAAGATTTTTTACACAGGGAAAAATAGATCCTTATTTAGATCTGTTTCTAAGGTTTTCCACTCAAACTTTGGTCACTGTAAGGAAATATCTCAGGATTTTGGGTCTCATGACATCTTTGATTCTCATGATACCACTGGAACGACTCCACATGAGACAGATAGTGTGGCATCTGTAATCACTTTGTTCCCAACATCAACAGACTTTGTCTTTTTCAAATCCCAGTGCTGGGGTTTTTCAGAAGAGAAATCTTTTGGTGGAGACAACAGATATCCTTAAACCCAGGTCTCCCCTTTCTCCCTCCCTGCCCCAAAACAGTTATCACAGACTCTTTGGATTTTGCTTGGGGGGGGCAATTTCAGAAGGGATAAATGTGCAGGAGTATGGGATGCCAAGCACAGATGCAAACACATAAATATATAGGAGTACTTTCTCCTTATAAAGACACTCAACACTCTGATCCATCTTTAGCCCTGGGACTTTTTCAAAGTGGGTTCAGACAATGCCACAGCAATGTGGTACATCACCAAGCAAGGGGGAACCCTGGCATACCCTCTTTGCAGAAGCAACATGTTAGCTTGGGATATAGCGTCACAGCACATTCTCACTTTACAGGCATCTTACATTCTGTCAGAGCAAAATGAAGTGGCAGACAAACTGAGCAGAACCAGGGCAGACCTTCACTAATGGAAACTAGATCAAGGGTCTTTCAACATTTGATCCATTTGTGGGGAGTTCCTCAATTAAATCTTTTTCCATCCTCTTTGAACAGTTTTTGGGCAAGATTCTGTTCCAGGATTCTATGCAAGAAGGCCAGGAAGACAGATGCCTTGACTTTTTTTTTGGACAATAATATTCCTATATGCTTTCTACTCATTCCACTAACAACAACAATGGTACTTCAGAAAATTCAGAAGGAATTCCCCCAAAATCATTGTGGTGAATCTTTTTTGGAATAGGTAACTGTGGTTCTCCCTTCTTTTGGAAATTGTCAGCAGCAATTACCATAAGCTTCATCACAAACTGGATCTACTTATACAGGAACAGGAATGTTTGATACACTCTGATGTCAATAATTTTTAATTGACAGCCTGGATGATAACATTTTAATTCCTTTTAGGTACCTGTTCATTAAGGATGTGTAGTAGGTACTAATGGAGGCAAAAAGGCGTGCTACTAGAGAAACATATGTTAGCAAATGGAAAAGGTTCTGTAGTTGGTGCCAGCAACAAAACCAGCACCCTTTCAGGACTAGTTATTCTCAATTATACAATATTTGTGTGAGTTACTATCCTATGGCCTTTCTTAATCCTCTATCAATGTTCATTTATCAGCCATCTCAATATGTCTGCCCATAGATCCTTCTCTTTCAAGGCAGTATCATATCAAAATGTTCTTAAAAGGAGTTTTGCATAAGAGGCCACCAGGTAAACTAGGGGCTCCTCTTTGGGATCTTAATTTTGTGTTAGAGAAGCTAACACTTCCTCCATTTTAACACCAGCTAATCTAGCTGAATTGAGGTCCTTAACATGGAAAATACTTTTACTGATTGCTCTGACCTCTGCAAAAAGGATATCTGAACTGCAAACTCTCATAGTAAGTCAACAGTCTTCATTTTCCTTGAGAGATAAGCCTTCTTTTATATCAAAAGTATACAGGTTTTCGTTTAGCCAAACTATCCATCTTTTCTTTACTGCATCTAAAAATGAGGGGTAAAGGTTACACCATATGCTGGATGTCCACAGAAAACTCAGGTACTATCTTGACAGAAATATATCTCTCAGATCTTCTATCAATTGTTTTTCCTTGTTAAGGTAAGGAGAAGTGACAACCTGTGTCACATCTGACTATTTCCAAATGGTTGTCTAAGGCTATTAACTTTTGTTATACCCACCATAACAAATCTAGTCCAGGCAGGGTCAAGGGCCATCTCTACCAGGGGATTGGCTTCATCTATGGCTTTTTGGAAAGGGTAGGATAATAGAAATTTTTTACAAGTTGCTACTTGGTCCTCTCTACATACTTTTACAAAATGCTATAAGCTTGATTCATTCTCTAGTTCTAGATCTAGCTTTGCAAAACCCAATCTCAAGTGGTTCGTGGACTCTTCTCTTTCCACCTCCCAAAAGCAGTTAGCTAGGGTAATCTACCCATATACCTAAGGCTACTGCAGCAGTGATCAATATGATGAACATAGTACAGTTGTGTAAGTTAAAGTTACCCTAATAACAGATGCTTGAATGATCACTGCTGCTGTAGCCTGCTCCCTCCCTTGTGTTTTTTTTTTTTTTTATGTGAGGGTGTGGATATTTACGTTATTTTATTTCTAACATTGTCCTTTTAGGACTCAGCTTCCCTCTTTCTACTGGCAGGAAAGCTGCAAAGGGTTTCGTATCCAAAAGTTTTCTTTTAGTCAGCTCAGCTCAAGCTGCTTGATAATTCTGGTATGTGGAAGGTACCCTAAAGCTTTGGAAGCTGGCAGGCCATTATATTCTTAGCTAGTAACCAAATATTGTTAGTTTGAAACAGCTACATACTCTAAACCCAAATCATTGGGTTCTATTCAATAGACTCCAGACCTTGAAGCTGTGAAGTGGTAACTTTTCCACTGAGCCATCAACTGCGATAAAGTTCCATGGACTTAGCTGAAAACTATATACGCAGTCTTTGGCGGGCACCAGACCTTAGGAATCTGCCATCACTGTAGCTATGGAATTCTCATTGCTAATTTGCTCTAGATGATCCCACAAATCATGTTTGCTTGAATTGGCTGATCTGGATAGGCTAGATGGTGTCAGTTGCTTTAATGTACATAAACACAATTGTATTCATTTACTTTTTGTCTTAATTTTCCTCCAGATTTTAAAATCATTGGCATTATTTTGAAATACTTGCACATTTGCACTTTCTGAGCTTATTTATGTGCTTGCAAAGTTTGTAAATATAGTAATTACAGTGAATGCAAACTATTTGGACACTGTTCTCTTCCTAAACAATGCACAGTGGTAACCAAATAAATTTATGCTCAGCCGTGTTTTTAATATTTGTATAGTATTACAAATATAGTTTGACCAATGTCATGTTTCTTAATATGAAATTAGTGTAACAATATGTGATTAAAACAAACTTGACCCCCGACTTTATTGTGATACAGACATACTATTCAGGGTTTTGAATATCTTAGAAATTGGGCATGGACAGCAACAATTTACAGCTAGGCAATCAACTTTCCAAACAGGGTGTATTATAACATGTACAGGGAAAGCCTACAAAAAACAGGATTGCTTATTTATGGCATGAAATCCATACAACTTGAGTAAACACTTTTCTGCAAACCACCACTCACAAACTGCAACTTCCAAAGGAAAAAAAAAAACTTGAAAAACAGAGTAAAAAAGAGTGCTAGCAGAAGACAGCTAAAAAGTTAAATAAAGAGAACAACAACAATCTTACCAGAAGTGTAAAAGAGGACTTATGAAGAGTTGCACTACCTGCCGAGAGATGTATGATCAGTATGGTTAAAGATAATCTGCTAATCCATCGCACAGTAGCTGGACCACAATCAAACCATGAAGAAGAGAATATGTATTAACAAGTAAAAACATGTATTCATGTGTGTGAGTGTGTGTGTGTGTGTGTGTGTGTGTGTGTGTGTGTGTGTGTGTGTGTGTGTGTATGTGTGTGAGTCTGCATGCTAGTGTCTCTACTTCAATTTAGTGTGGATGTACGAATGAGATTCTGTGTATATGTGTGTGCATGTGTGTTTCTGTGTGTGTGTGTGTGTGTGTGTGTGTGTGTGTGTGTGTGTGTGTGTGTGTGTGTGTGTGTGTGTGTGTGTTTGTGCCTCTTCATCAATATGGGTGCATGTATGGTTGTATGCATGTGTTTTATGTGTGTATTTGTGTGTGTATACGTACTTTGTGAGTGCATGTATGTATGTGTGTGCACACATAGAGTAGACATTATTTCTTATATGTTGAAAACTTAACATAACAATTACGAGTAACCTGAGGAAGCGCACTAGGATAGTGCATGAAAGCGCTTTGTCTCTTATAAGATATAACAATTACATATCCTACATCAAATTTCAAATATTAGGTGTCAGAACTATTTAAGATCAAAATACAGAAGAATAATACATATACTAATAATGTGTTCTCAGGATATGGAGATCAAAAAATCGACTTCAAGAGGGTTGCAAAGTAAAACTGATGAGGCAGTTCTTGGCATCTATGTTGTGAACAGGTGGAAGCTGAGTTATGATCAGAAAGAAAAAAAAAACTGTCATAATTCTTTCTAACTCGTGGCATTTTATGTGGAGACCGCATGTTCTCCCCATGCCTGTGTGGGCTTCCTTCCTTCTTCCAAACAAACATGTTTGGAGTTTCTGCCTCCAGGATGAAAGCTATTGGGTTTAAGCTGAGCCTTGTCAATTGAACATGAGAGGTATGGCAACAGAGGGCACTTAGAAAAGAATAGAGTTATGAGCAGTGAGTTTTGTGCAGTATACCTTAAACAGGTTGATCATGACAACAGACTGAGTATTGATCACGGCTTGCAACTCAGCAGTGTAAAAACTGGCTCAAGGTGCCCTTGCCACATCAATTAATGTCACCAAAACAAAATAAAAAAGGGCTTGAGTATTTGTTAATGATAAGTGGATTGATAACTTGACCTATCTGGCCTGGGTCTATATTATGCCACTGAAAATCCTTGGCAGCGAACACTACTTCGTCGAATAAATTTCAATGAAATTCACTTCCGCAATTTGCTGAATACTTAAAGGGCAAATACATAGTTGGCCAACCACACAATTTTGCTCTTTTTGCCACTGTAGTGCAATCTCAGAGTTGGTATATTCAATTTGGGAGGTGTGGAGGGCAGGTGGGTTTGGTTTAGCTAGATGTCCCCAAACAAAAAATGTCAAATATCAAGGGCAGGTACTACGACTATATGAAAAGACCATGTTGGCTTCGATAGTCGTGGAGTACCTGCACCTTGATATTGACATTAGCTAGATTTACTTCCACTGGGTTGTGGGGCAAGTATTTTTTTGCCCTTTAAGTATTTGTTGAATCGCAGAAGTGAATTTTGCTGAATACATGTCGATGAAGTGGTGTTTGCTGTCAAGCTTTTTCTGTGGCATAATATAGACTCATCTGGCCTATTCCAGAAAACCATGCTAATGGTGAGAGGTGTCTGTGCATCCCTACTGGCCAAAATCTGCCCTTCGTAAAGTCCAAGAGCACATGATCAATAAGATACTAAATGGTCAGTGTGCAGCTGTCTACCTTGGATTACTTAAAATGGCTATGTTGAGGGAAAGCTGGGCACAAAACCAACCAGCATGCAAAAAATTAACTGAGAATTGCTATACCTTATAGAGTCACTTTCAGGATGCAGCTTGAAAGTGGATGACATAACAGTAATGATGATGAGATACATATTCTTTGTATTCAGGAGGCAAGATAGAAGACAGCATAGCAAAGTCTTTTGACTTGTGATCCAGAATCTACCACTCTGGGGGAAGGCAGAATAGAAATGGTGTGGGGACTGAGATGTGAAATAGAGAGCGAGAGAGAGTTTCTTCTGGAGATGGTGAGAGATATCATCAGAATAAGCGACAGACCTATGGTAATCGGACCCCAGTATAATGATGAGGCAGTCTTCAGAATATTGACCAATGCCCCAAACAGGCCTTCTAAATGAAGAAAATCTAACAGAAACTATACTGACCCATGCATTGTTTACAGTGAAAGAGGAAGGAGACCCCATTCTAGAAGAAGTACAAAGAGCACAATGAAAAGTGAAATCGGGGAAAGCAGCATTCTTAGAAAAACTCATGACAGATATGATCAGGATAATTGGTGTGTTGGGGAGAAATGGCTGCTGAAGTGCTGATTATATACAGTGAAAGGTGCTTCCCAGATAAATGAAGAATAACCCTTTCACTGCCAGTATACAAGAACAAAGAGGGCCTTCATAACTGTGGGCAAAGATGGTGACTGATCCATGATACTCAATTGTTATGAAGTAAGACTTGAGATGAGCAGTTTGGATTTAGAACAGGGTGCAGTAAACTAACCTAATCTTTACATCGAGGCAAACAGTGGAGACATTGGAGATGGGGAAAGAGCCTAACTAGGCATTCATAGACTTGGAGGAAGTATATGACAAGAAACAGAACTGGACAAATCTTGTGGTGGTAGGAAGTCCAGGATACATTGGTTGAATTAATGTAGGCTGAGTACAAGGATCTTGAGCGGGTACTTCAGAAAAAGATAGGGAACTGGAATGCAAAACATTATGTATATGGTTATGGCAGAAAAAGGGAGAAATCAGAAGAAACTGAAAAATGAGAAAGAGAAAATTGTGGAATAGCGAACAGCTTCTACTATGTGACAGGTACAGTTGAGGAGAAGGAGCATCTAAATGAGGAGGTAAAAGCTAAAGTCAGAGGTGTTGGACAAAACTGATACAATGTGTTGGAGGTAGTGTGTGGCAACTGAATGCCAAAGAAGGTGAAAACTAAGGTGTACAAACCATTGGTGTGACCAGTGCTTCCTTGTGGCAAAGAAATCTGGACAATGAAGCAGAGCAGTTATGGAAGCCTGAGGTGATGAAGATGAAGTGCCTGAGACATGTGGTAGGGTGCATACTCTCAGACAGATGAAGGTATGAGGACATTAAACAGAAGCCAAATTTAACCCCATTGCAGTGAAGGGCAAGAACAGATTACAGTGCTTCATGTCAGGAAAAGGTTAACAATGCACCAGCCTCACAGAAGAAGTTAGGGTGGATGCTTTCAGTGGCATTATTTGTATTTCACTGACAGGGTCAGGAAACTGCATTTACATTTGATAGCATGTTTAGTTACATTTAAAAGGGTAGTGTAAATGGCCATTTGGTAATGTGAAGAGATGGGAGTTTTTGATAATTATAATGATCGTTGATATTTTTTGGATAAATGTTTCATACTATTGAACCCTCTTTCTCTTTATGTATTTTCATGTTTAATTTTGTTTTTCAAATAAATACATTTCAGAAGTATAATATCCCATTATTGAAAGTGTATATTAATGCAAACACTGCTGTACAAACCCTGACTATCACAACCTTCAGTAAAAAAAGATTCATATTTTACTGTATCACACTAAGTTTAATTTTCAGCATTGCCTTCTGTATCCTGACACTTTATACGCTGAATTTTATATGGTACATTCGTTCATGCATTTTGTCTAGCACTGCCTAAGGTAGTTACAATGCCTTAAACTATGTATTATTTTCTAAGCATATCAGGAAAAAATCACTTGTTAATAAGTGCTGATAGCCAAGCAAAATGAACACAGATTTCATATAGATATCAAAGGTACACTTGTATCAAAAGAAGATTAATTGGTTTATTGTTCTTATGGTATTTTTTTTTTTGGACACCAATCTGTTGTCTGAAACATAATTCTCTAGTTAGGTGCTTTTGTATTGGTGGATAAAAAGTGTGCATTCTCAAAAATATTCATTCCTGGAAACTGACTTGAGTTTTAATTAGAATTCTTCCCACAGGCAAGAGTGAAAATGTTTTAACTTTTAAAGTTAATTTTGCAGTTTATTCTGAGCATTTTAACACATATAGGTGACTTGAGAAAGATATCATTTATTTAATCACTATTTTTAATTAATTTTTCCACATAAAAGATCAGCTTGGATAGTAACAGCCAAATAAGACTATCTGCCTGCTTCACACTAGCATCTGCTGTGGTTCCATAGATTCAGAAAAAAAAAAATCACACTTTTTCATTTGCTCTGATTTGCATATTAATAGCTCGCATATTAAACAACCACTTCAGAGAGTGGGTGGGCTAATGAATGCAGAAATCTCCTCTATTTTAACTCAATTTGCCTCATCCATATTCCAATGACTTTCAGGGAATCTGTATTCTGCTTTCACTGAAATTATCCAAGCCAGACCTAATTTGCACTGCCCCACCATTAATCCAATTAATTAACACCATTGATATGTACTGCTTTTGTAAGGTGGCTTTGTTTGCTGGAACTGCAGCTAATGACAGCCTTGCATCAGAGGAAATAATGAGGAAACTAAAGATGCATTTGACCCTTACCATACTTTCTAAAATAATTTAAATCCTCAAGCCTTGTTTATGCTTCATGCAAAATTTTATTCAGAGTTTATACTCTCTATAATGTAGCCATTAAATGTTTTTCCCTGCTGTGCATTTTCTACTTAGTTTATAGAAAAGCAGAATATATAAAACATGATTTAGTATGATGTTGTCCTAAAATTCTGAATATGAAAGCATTTTACATGTGAAATAACGATATGACAAAACATGTTGTGTTACATTTCAGAGATGAAATATGAAAAAAGGTTAAAAGCAAAGTGTCCTTCAAACTGAAAAAGACGCGTCCAAAAATTATTTAGGTGTATATGAGAGTAGATGCAATTCTTCTTATGAATTAGTATCGGTGTCTATCTTCAGGCACAAGCACCTATTTTCTCAAGTACTCATGAGTAATGTCTGGATAAGTTACTTGCTCAGGGTCATGCAGTAGGCAAATGAGGGAATCAAACCTATGACAACAAGATGAAGTTATACAGTGGTTCATAGCCTTAGCAGCCAATGTCAGACTAGATTATCTTATTTCCTTTTCCTGAGATAGAACAAAAGCATTTTTACATGACTGATAGTTTATCACAATTTAGTGTGAATTTGCAAACAGAACATAATGATATAGTTGTTGAAAACTAGAACACGTAAATGGAACTTTGAGATCAATAACCATCATCACACTGGGGTAATACTCCTAGCTTGGTCAAAGGCCTTTAGTGCATTAACCACCATGTATGCTATGTAGGTTGAATAGCTTAGGTCCATAAAGCAGGACCCTCTGTTAGTTCTCTGAGTTTCCTTATAAGAAAGCACAACAAGATAAATGGAACAGTCCTTTTTGGCTTGGCACTCTGTTTCTAACAATTTTTACTAACATGATATGGAGCTGTAGTGGTTACACTGAGCTCATTTAACACACAAATGATGCTACCTTTTCTCATTCTTGTTCTGTCAAATGTCTTTGAGCAGGTAAGAGTCAAGAATCACAGAATCTGAAGAATGACTTGCAATAGTAAAGCAATATTAAATGCAACTGAAACCCCGGTATGAAATTTGTACCGCAAATTTCCTTTAAACTTGAAAAAGTTACTATGACATAATGAAATTATATCAAAATTACCTTTTCATAAGATATACAAGCTTTCCCTTATGTTAGAGTAAAATTTGTCAACACTACCTGCAAGCTTCTTTTAGGAAGGTATTCAAACAATTGAAAGTGCCAAATAGATTTCAACAAGACAGCAAGTTGCTCATTCCTTACTTATTCTGTACTTGTTCTGCAATAGCATCACTCATTCATCCTTTTTAGCACTGTGTAATAAACAAGCTTTAATTTAATATGTGCAGCAGGTCAGTATGGTCAAGTAGACCACTAATGAGCTTTCTTTGTCTTAGGTTGGCTTTGTATAGAAAGATGCAAGAGTTCTTCTAACACCAGGAATTCTGTTATGTACAGTACAATAAACAGGCTTCATACAGTATGTCTAATTGCTTCACACTGCATTATCTGCTTAGTTAATACCTAGTTGTCGATGACTACACAGATACTGGAGTGGGCTAAACCAGCATTCTGAGCATCTGTATGTCAAATGTGGAATGTTCTACCCTGTTCAACATTCATTTAGACATCTATCTTCTTTTCCAATTCAACAACAAGAACTTCCCACCTAAAAAATGTATACCTGACTGGAAGAGTTTGCTTGATGTTTGCCCTGCCCTGCTTCATATCCACCCACATAGCAAGGTTGATTAATGAAGGAAAAAAGACTTAACAGTAGTATTACTCTTAAATGAAATGTATTTTCCAGGATACGTCTGAAGCAAATGCCCATTATTATTTTATTTTGCTTCCTTGTGGCAGTGCTACAACACATGTATGTCATATAGTTTACTGTATGATTTTGTGGCTTTTAAGGTCTTTCCTATTCACTAGAGGTGCTAACGTTTTGAGATGAGACACAACTATTATATCTACTACCTGTCATAAATGTATCATCCATAATGAAAAGCATATCAGTTATTGCACATTGCCAATGAAACTGTGAGGTATCAATGAATGATATGTATACTACCAACCGGAGATAATTTTCCTTCTACTAGAATGATGTGTGATTTGCTTTATACACACGCACATGCACACACACACACACACACACACACACACACACACACACACACACACACACACACACACACACACACAGAGCAATACACACACAGAAACACAAACCTAAACAGTAAACCTATTTTAATTGCTGTTAACATGGGTAGGCATACTGTACTGTACCACAATGGATGGTATTCCCATAGAGTACACAGTAAAGAAAAGAAGAGCAATTAAAACAAAAAGTCACACACATTCAATAGTACACAAATGAGAGTATGTCATCAACTTCAACTCTACAACACACATAGCTTTGTTAGCATTAAATTCAGGTGACATTCCCTTTGTATCTGTAGGTAACATTCTTTATTTAAATTGTAACTATTCTCTGGAGCCATACAGCATATAATGTTCAAACACTGAACTAATCTCACCTTGTTAAAAAAAGAATAAATAAATGCAAATCCTTGGCCTCTTGAGTCCTGCTAGTAGGTGACTATTGCATGGGCATTTAAATTTTTTTCTTGCATAATAGTTTGCATGTTCCAGTCCTTCTATATGAAATAAGATTTAGAGCAGAAGATTTTTGTTAACAAATAGGTACTGATTTGTTTAAAGAACCTTTGACTATAAAGGGCCTTTAAAAAACAGGCAGGAAATGCTCAGTTCATGACACAACTAATCACATTTAGAGCGACACTTTAAACAAGAAAACTAGGGAAATTTAATGTCACGTCACTAGAATATATAACTTTATTACTCTTTAATGCTGTGATCAAAAATGCTTGAGTATTTTGTGGTAGAGCTTACCACCATGATTCAATATTTATGCCATATCTCTATTTATTTATTGGCCTTTGTTTACCAAGCTGGCCCAAGTGGGCAATGAATTATCCCTTTTCATGGAAGACCTGGGGAGAAAAATCTCCAAAATACTTTTTAGTACAAGTACAAAGCTACAAAAGCAATTTTGAATACAAGCACAAAAAATACGGAATTGCAGTGAAAAGTCTGAAAAAGTTAACATACAGAAAAACATCAAAGTGTTGTGTGTGAAGTTATAGAACTGATAAATCAAATGTTGCAGTAATGAAATCATATAGCTTTTAATTGGAGAAGAAGAATACTTTAGATAAGATTTTGTTATAAACAGAAAAGCACTGGAGAGAAAAGTGTTAATTAGAGAAGTTATGTTGAAAGCTACAAAAGGATGGAAACTAGGCTAATATGGAGAAAGGGATGGAGGTAATTTGTGGAAGAATGAATGGACGCAGGACAGAAAGTAATGGAATCAGGTCAGATGTGAGGTGAAGAAGCTAGGAGTTGTTAGAAGAAAATTAAGAGTGAAAAGTACAGAATTTGTAGCTAGGTTTTTATGTGCATGATGGCAGAATTTTAATCAGCAGATGAGCAGAGGGAAATTTATTTGTGAGATGGAGACATTTATTTGTTGAGATGTTTGATTTCTAGTGGTAAAAGATTCCCAACTTTAGAGACATGGGAGGACATGGACATGAGTCTTAGATGTAATATAACAAGAAGTAGTTTGCCAGTAGAATGCAGAAGTTTGTTAGGGGTGTAAAGTTATATGATATTTGTTAGGCTATGACAGGAATATGAATTATAAATAAGGTTGTGCGTGATAAACTGAGATAAGGCTAGGTAATGTGGAAGTTTAACTCATGACCAGGCAGTGGTGAGTTTTATAAGGTTTATTGATGACAAGTTAGCTATCTTATTGTAGCATTGTTCCATTAGTCTGGTCTGGGCTACGTGCAGGTTAATCAGAGGGGCAGCAGAGCGTAGTATGGAGAGAAGAAAAAGTCACTATGATGGATCTTCAGTGTCACTAGTAAAATAAGAAGCAGCTCTTTAAAGGGCACAAAAGGTTTTGATAATTTTTATTAACTGCTTCATTTATATGTAAGTCATATTTTAGGTTGTCAGTGATAGTAAGGCCTAGAAGCTTAGTGGATGGTTTAGCTTTGATTCTGGTTTTATGTGAGAAGGTGATTGTGAAGGAGGTTTTGTCTGGGGTATGTTGCATAGGGATTAAGAGCATACATTTATTTTGGGGGGTTGAGAAAGAGTTGGGAGTTTATTAACCATGACTTAATGGATCAGAGTGTGTCTTATTTTTTAACTTCAAGTAAGTGGAAGTTTGTAACACTGCAGATTAGTGTAGAGTTGTCAGTGAATTGAACAAAGGTGGCATATATTTCTGCAAATGCAGGATCATTTATAAAGATGTTGATGACTAGGAGTCCAAGTATTGAACCCTTGGAAACACAAACTTAGATTGGAAGGAAGGTAAACTAAGCACTAAGCCATTTTGTTCCTTGAGATCTATTGCAGAGATAGCTTTGGAACCATGATAGAGAGGATAAATCAAGATCCAGATTAGAGAGTATATGTAAGAGGATGGGGTGGGAGACAGAATTGAATGCTTTAGAAAGCTCTATGAAAATAGCAAAAACAAGATTGCCTTCCTTTCTGTTTGACTAATGGTGGTGATAAAGTTTAGGTCTGCAGTTTTGGTGCTGTGTTGGGGGCAAACACCAAGATGAGAGAGTGTTAATACATTTGTATCAATAATGTACATTAGGAGCTGAGATTGGATATACTTTTCAAGCACCTTGGCTAGAGGACACTGGATTGTGATGGGCCTGCAGTTAGAAAGTTCTGTTGAGTTACCTTCTTTGCAAAATGGTAGGATAAAAGATTTTGTTTCCACAGGCAGTGCGCATAATTTTCCTTTATAGAGCAGTTTATAAGTTTATAAGTTTAGAAATGGAATAGGCAAGGGCCTCAGCTGTGAGTTTTATGAATTCAGAAAGTAAGTTATCTGTGACAAGAGTGATATGTTTTAAGTTCAAAAGGAGTGTTTTTATGCAGGTAGTGGGGACAGAATTGAAGTTAAATTTATTTAAAGTATGACAGTGTGGATCAGCAGTGGAGAAAGGATAATAGGTTGCATTTTTAACAAGAGAGGTTACAGCTTGGATATAGTGGGAGTTGAACTCTGAGGCAATAGTTGGTCCATGTTGGGACATAGTAGGATTTGTGTGGACTGACCTGGGTGTAAGAGATTGTTTATAACGTACCAGAATACTTTAGGATTGTGTTTGTCTGTGCTTTGATGATTAGCAAAGTAAGTTCTTTTTGTCATATTTAATTTTGTGTTCAGGAATATTCTTAAGTTGCCTATAGCATTGCTGGTTGGGAGTTGATTTGTTGTTTAGCCAGGATTTCCAGGCTTTATCTTGTTGGTTCATACATTTTTTTCAATTTCTTTAGAGAGGCAGGGAGCTTGTTTTGTTCTGATTCTTTTGGTGCAGAAAGGGGCCTGGTCATTCAGGAGGTCAAGGAAAGAGGAGTTGACTGATGATAATGGCATCACCCATTGGTAGAAATTTTAAAGGTCTCCAGTTAAGCATATTAAGATTACTGATAAAAGTGGCTTTGTTAAAGGATGTTAGATTTCTCACTTGTTTATAGATGTACTGTTTATAATTTTTTTTCTGTCTCTAATGATCTATGCTGGGAAGGGGTCAATAAGCGAGTCAGAAGTATCCAATCTATGAAAATACAGGACGACGACCCTTTATTATGTCTTGTTGGAGACTGTGTGAGTTGGGAAAAGCCATAGGGGTTTATAGTGCTGTTGCTTAAGTCATTATTAAATTTTAACCAACCTATATTTACTTCACCAAAGATGAGCATTTCTTGATTTATAGTTAAAGTGATATGAACTTAAAGTATTTTTATAGCACATTGCAATTGACATGGCTTGAAGCCCATCATAGAGGAGTGAAACTCTCCATGATTCTGGTTGATCTCTAACGCATTTTGCAGTGCTCATTTCCTTCAGTGAGAGCAATGAGGATATTTATTATTCACAAAAATGGAAAAAGAAGAACTTCAAAACCCAAGTAAATCCCATTCTGGAGGGTTGATGGACAGATAAGTTATGGACAAAACGTTGAAAATAGAGTCTGTATTTCTGGAAATCGAAGGATGTTAGGGTATGATAGGAAAGCAACAAAATACTATTTCATCTTTGGAATCTGAAATAATTAATATACAATCTATAGTGAAGTAACAGCAGCTAATTATTAAAGCTAAAGATGCCAAGATTAAATGTACAAAAGAGCATATGAATGGGTTGATAGCTTATATAGCAGACATGGACTATATAACTCTGTCTTATATCTGTGAATCATTTACAGATCAAGACTTATATACTTTTATCATATAAGATTATTGACAGCTACACATGATCTACTTTACTTGATTTGGAAATGGAAAGTACCAGGTAGGTAAACCCCTGCCTGATTTGTCCAAGACATACCAACGAACTTCCAAACCTCACCCCTATGCAACTCTACACACTCTACTTGAAAAGGAAATAAACAGCCTGTGAAAGATAGCTGGAAGTGAAATGAAGAAAATTTCATATTTAAAAGATGTTCTCCTTTTGTGAATGAACAGATATAGTAAGTGCAGCCTCAAGTGAAGAAGACATTTGCTCAGGCCTATGCAAGTGGTCTTTTCAGTCTGATCCCAAGAGGGAATTGAAAAAGTAGACTCACAAATCGAAATAAGTGACACATATCAAACAATAAGAAGGGTTTGGCCACAGTGCTGGATGACTGCAGAAATCTACTGAGGCATACAGTGATAGGATGTTGAAAAAATTCTTCTTGCAAATGACTTTTTGTTTGGTATTACTGCCTGTCATTGCACAAGATGGACTTGTAAGTTTGAGACCTCTGCTTAATAACTCTTTAAGTGTGTTTGCGCTTTATTTGGTTGAAACGATGTTGAATAATTTTGGAACCCTGCCTGAATATAATCTGTTTTTTTTTTCTTTTTTATACTGTGGGCAAGGTGAACAAGATGATATGATTTCCTATTTTCTAGAAGACTTTAAAAAGGGCATAATGAAATAACTTTTTGTTGCCCTAGTTTAGCTTATTGCTAACAATTGGAACTCACTTTTGTTAGATTTGTATCAATATCTCCTAATTACACTGATCCCGAGTGTCTGTTTTTGCCCAGGTATTGTTTGTTTTAATATACTTTAACATATTTTATTAATAGTCAACATAAGAACTATTTGTTTTAATCCTTTGAGTGCACAAATATATCATTACACAAATCACTGGTAGTGTTATACTATATAGGGTCTGTTTAATATTGTTTTGCCCTTTTCCTTTAAATTAATATGAAAGTTGCTTTTCACTTATAACCATTTGCTGTGTTTGTTCCTGTTATGGATTATCTGCTAGGTGATTAGAATGATTTGTGGACAATGTTGATTTTAAATATGTTTTTGCCTGTATTTAGTTGTATATATAGAAATGTAAGATTCTTGTGGTTGCCTATGTGAGACACAAGGAGTGTGTTAGGAATCAAAGGAGGTTGGTAAAGGGACTCTGTCTAAATAGTGTAGTGGGTGAAACAAAGGACCAGACCTTTAGACCTTCAATTACCTAAGTCATATGAACCAGTTATAAACTAATGTTAAGTCCAAGGACTTCTTTTGGTCTAGCTTGGACAGGGAAAGGATTCTTTAGAGGTATTCTAGAATTTGACTTCGGGTGATATAGATAATTAACTAGTGAAGTTGGAGTTAGCAAGAGGAACAGACAATCAATGTTTACTGCTATCTCTCATTTTGTTTTTGGGGGGGTTATTGATGTGTTGGTAGAGAGGGTATTACAACTTTTGATATTGTTGCTAGGAAAGTCTAATTTCTTTAGACTATTTATGACCAATTGGATGTTGGATAAAGAAACTTGAAATTTAGCTTTAGAAGGTATATGGTAGATTTTTTCTTCAAGATTATATAAAGGAATTAGGCTTTGAGTATAACTGGAATAAGAAAAATTCAACTCAGAGTATAAGAAGAAGTTTGGGAAGTGCTAACGATTGAATGGTGCAGTGGTGCAGTGGTTTGCATTGTCGCCTGACAGCAAGAGGTTCTTCAGTTTAATTTTCAGCCGGGGTGCCTTCTGTGCAGAGTCTGCATGCCCTTCCTGCATTCGTGTGAGTTTCCCCCAGGTATTCTGGTTTCATCCCACTTTACAAAGACTGTGTTTCGCTGTGGGCCTCTGCTGAAAATTGACTTGTTCCAAGTCAGAATTTCCCGGTAAACAAATGTTAAATAAATTAACAACAGCATGGAGTATTTAGGTCTCACCATTTGATTAGCAGATAAAGAGCAAGCAAAACATAACCATGAAGATCTTTTGCTACAACTAACTGGTCTAAGTATTTGGAATAATAAGGTTATTACCTCACTGGGCAGAGTGAATTTTTTTGTCTGATGACATTGCTAAAAGATCTTCCTATTAATACAGAAAAGAAAAGGATTCAAAAGATAAAGCTGCATTGTGATTAATTTGATTAAGATAACAAGGATAGTCATATAGTGAGAGAAAGATGACTTAGCAACCTCCACATACTTTCTATTTAAGAATGGTGACACAGAAAAGAGATGTGATAGAGAAGGGAACCTAGAGATAGCATGGAACAGTCTAAGATATTTAGGATGGATGAGGCTAGGAAATGGAATTTCTTGCTGAGTTTGGAGGAAAAATGAGGACAGGACAAGCTTTTGTCTGTTCTAGAAAATGTCTTAACAGAGTAACCCAGAGTTCAAATTAAGAATGAACACCAGAGTCACTGAGATGGAAAAGCAGAGGTGTGCATAAGTTAGTGGATACTATAAGGAAAGACAGATTTACAGATCTAGATTTAGATAGCTATACCAAGGCCACTAACATCTTGCCAGTATCTTCCTTCATGTCATACCTTCTATCTCCAGTATGTCCATAGCAATCAATCTTGGAGTAAAACTGTGGCCACCCATCGAGTCATTCAGTGTATATTTAGAGGAAGATAATGAGTCATCATGCGTAACATGCAGGGGATGTTTAGTCGGGAATTGTGGAAGATCCTGTATTGTAAAACTTCCCATCCACTATGATTTATTTATCAAATTATGAACATTTAGCCCCTGTGGTTTTAGTGCTTGTGGAGATATTGGGCTTGCAAAGTTGCAGGAAAACCATGATAACCGGGTCCCTAATGGTGCAGTAAGTGAGACAGAGATCTACACTCAAACGTCTGTAAGACATGGAATAAATTAGTAGAGTATCCAGCCTCCCTTGGCAGCTTATAGATTTTAGGTCTGTGATCTTTTTAGTTTGGAAACTTTGGAGACATTCTAATTGTTTTATAGTGGGATATATCCCAAGGGTGTCTATATCACATAGACGAAGTTCCATACTACCGAAAACCTAATGGTCGAACCATTATGTTCGAAATTATTAAACTTCGACTATGGAAACAAAACAAAAAAACAACAGGCAATGAAATTAATTGTTGTAAGCAGGGAGGCAAGGCCCCCTGCACCCCCACACCCCCTGCTTCTCAAATCTACCAACTCTGAGATCGCACCCCATTGAACAATTTGGAAACCTCCACTTATGGAGATTTCCATTCAAACGCTCAAACTTTTAAAAATTCAAACTTATGGTCTCGACCATATGTGGTTCAAACTTGTAAAAGTTTGACTACATGATAGGAACCCATCCCAAAGGGGGTTGTTATACTCAATAATTGGTCTTATCAATGCTGACTATAAAGAAGTGATAACTTCTTTAGACTTTGATGATCAAGATGACCAAGGCAATCTAATATTTACTAATTGGAAGGAGATTATCAATAAGTATCATATGGGGTGGGGAATGGTCATAATATGAATGATTAAAATAGCAATTAATATTGGCTATTATCGGTCAAGGCCCGGGTTAACAATGACCACCACCAATACTGTTAGCCAACAGGGTGCTGGCAGATATTGGGCTACTGTTGGCCGAAGGAGGAGAAGAGGGGGAAGACATGGCCGAAGGCAGGAATAGAGGAGAAAGGCTAGGACTGTGGTAGTGAGGGTCCAAACTTTGAATGTTGGCAGTATGACTGGTATAGGGAGAGAGCTAGCCGATATGATGGACAGAAGGAAGGTTGGTATATTGTGTGTACAAAAGACCAGATGGAAGGGGAGTAAGGCTAGGTGTATTGGAGGTGGGTTCAAATTGTTTTATCATGGTGTAGATGGGAGGAGAAATGGCGTAGGAGTTATTCTGAAGGAACAGTATGCTAAGAGTGTTTTGGAGGTGAAAAGTGTGTCAGATAGAGTGATGTTTATGAAGCTGGAAATTGATAGCATAATGATGAATGTTGTTAGTGCATATGCTCTACAAGTTGGGTATGCGATGGATGAGAAAGAAAAATTTTGGACTGAGTTGGATGAAGTGGTGATGACTGGACCCAAGGGTGAGAGAGTGGTGATTGGAGTAGATTTCAATGGGCATGTTGGTGAAGGGAACAGAGGGGGTGAGGAAGTGATGGGTAGGTATGGTGTTAAGCAAAGGAATGCAGAAGGTCAGATGGTAGTGGATTTCACGAAAAGGATGGACATGGCTGTGGTGAATATGTATTTTAACAAGAGGGGGGAGCATAGGGTGACATAGAAGAGTGGAGGAAGATGCACACAGGTGGATTATATCTTATGTAGGAGGGCCAGTTTGAAGGAGATTGGAGACTGTAAAGTGGTGACCGGTGAAAGTGTAGTTAGGCAGCATAGGATGGTGATTTGTTGGATGACGTTGGTGATCAAGAAGAGGAGGAAGAGTGTAAGGGCAGCACCAGGGATCAAATGGTTGAAATTGAAAAAGGGTAATTGTGAGGTGGAGTTCAGGGAAGAGTTAAGACATGCGCTGGGTGGCAGTGAAGAGTTACCAAATAGCTGGGTAACTACAGCAGAGCTAGTAAGGGAGATGGCTAGAAAGGTGCTTGGTATGACATCTAGACAGAGGAAAGATGACAAGGAGACATGGTGGTGGAATAAGGAAGTACAGGGGAATATACAGAGAAAGAGGTTGGCAAAGAAGAAGTGAGATTGTCAGAGAGATGAAGAAAGTAGACAGGAGTATAAGGAGATGAGGTGCATGGCAAAGAGAGAGGTGGCAAAGGCTAAGGATAAGGCATATGAAGAGTTATTTGAAAGGTTGGACACTAAGGAGGGAGAAAAGGACTTGTACCGACTGGCTAGACAGAGAGACCGAGCTAGGAAATATGTGAAGCAGGTAAAGGTAATAAAGGATAATGAGGGAAACATACTCACAAGCGAGGAGAGTGTGTTGAGCAGATGTTAAGAGTACTTTGAGGGGTTGATGAATGAAGAGAATGAGAGGAAGACAAGGTTGGATGATGTGGGGATAGTGAATCATGAAGTGCAATGGATTAGCAAGGAGGAAGTAAGGATAGCTATGAAGAGGGTGAAGAATGGAAAGGCTGTTGGTCCAGATGACATACCTGTGGAAGCATGGAGGTGTTTAGGTGAAATGGCAGTGGAGTTTCTAACCAGATTGTTTAATGAAATCTTGGAAAATGAGAGGATGCCTGAGGAATGGAGAAAACATGTTTTAGTACCGATTTTTTAAGAATAAGGGTGATGTGCGGAGCTGTAGTAACTACAGAGGGATTAAATTGATCATTCACAGCATGAAGTTGTGGGAAGAGTAGTGGATGCTAGGTTAAGAAGGGATGTGATGATTAGTGATCAGCAGTATGGTTTCATGCCAGGAAAGAGCACTACGGATGCGATGTTTGCTCTGAGAGTGTTGATGGAGAAGTACATAGAAGGTCAGAAGGAGTTGCATTGTGTTTTTGTGGACTTAGAGAAATATATAAAAGGGTGCCTAGAGAGGAGTTGTGGTATTGTATG
This sequence comes from Protopterus annectens, assembly GCF_019279795.1. NCBI lineage: Eukaryota > Metazoa > Chordata > Ceratodontiformes > Protopteridae > Protopterus > Protopterus annectens. Next base: position 325,444,877 of record NC_056733.1, read on the forward strand.
AGGAAGTAGGGAGTGTCAAAGAAGTATGTAAGAGTGGTACAGGATATGTATGAGGGTAGTGTGACAGCAGTGAGGTCTGCGGTGGGAGTGACAGATGCGTTTAAGGTGGAGGTGGGATTACATCAAGGATCAGCTCTGAGCCCTTTCTTATTTGCAATGGTGATGGACAGGTTGACAGATGAGATCAGACAGGAGTCCCCGTGGACTATGATATTTGCAGATGACATTGTGATCTGTAGTGAGAGTAGGGAACAGGTGGGGGAGACCCTGGAGAGATGGAGATATGCTCTAGAGAGAAGAGGATTGAAGTTCAACAGGACTAAAACAAAATATATGTGTGTGAATGAGATGGAGGATAGAGGAATGGTGAGGATGCAAGGAGTAGAGGTGGTGAAGGTGGATGAGTTTAAATACTTGGGATCAATAGTTCAGAGTAATGGTGAGTGTGGAAGAGAGGTGAAAAAGATAGTACAGGCAGGATGGAGTGGGTGGAGAAGAGTGTCAGGAGTGATTTGTGACAGACGAATACCAGTAAGAGTGAAAGGGAAGGTCTACGAGAGGGTATTGAGGCCAGCTATGTTATATGGGTTGGAGACAGTGGCATTGACAAAAAGGCAGGAGTTAGAGCTGGATGTGGCAGAGTTAAAGATGTTAAGATTTGCATTGGGTGTGACAAGCGTGGAATAATTATATTAGAGGATCAGCCCAGGCAAGATTACATTGGTTTGGACATGTGCTGAGGAGGGATGCTGAGTATATTGGGAAAAGATACTAAGGCTAAAGCTACCAGGTAACAGGAAAAGAGGAAGGCCTAAGATATGGTTTATAGATGTGCTGAGAGTGGACATGCAGGTGGTTGGTATGACAGAGCAAGATGTAGAGGACAGGAAGAAATGGAAACAGATGATCTGCTGTGGTGACCCTAACGGGAACAGCCAAAAGAAGATGATGATGTAAAGGAGAATGACGGAGGTTTCTGACAGTATAATAACTTTGGTGGATGAGAAGATAAGGGGAAATATGGAGAAAGCTAACAAAAGTGTTAGCCTATGTAAGAGCCTCCATCATCAACAATATCTTAGATGTTGGATCTGTTGTAGCAGACATGTGGAACAATAGAGGGGTTTGAGTTCATCAAAGAGTCAAAAGATATCTTTAGAAGGTTTTTAATTCTGAGGTCATCACCTGTTCTATAGGATCAGTGTTTAAGGTGGACACATTGGTTGTTTAAAACACATGTGCAGTGTTGCCTAACCTAGGAGATGGATAATGGAGACTGGTGGGCATGTGGGAATGGGGAGGCATGATACAATCGTGTATTTTGGAACTTACATCTTATTTACTTTACTTGGAAGTGCAACATGCAGGAATTGGCAGTTATTTTTAGGAAACATGTTCCTGAAATGTACTAATTTGAGCTCCTGGTTTTAATGGTATGGAGAAAGTGTGGCGCAAGGATAAAAAGTAAAAATTATATAAATAGGTGCCTGTGTGATAATTCCTATTGCCAAGGGTGGGAAGTGAGAGGTTATATGACATGAATATTTGCTAGTTGTTGATAACTTAGTAACAGATGAAAAGGTGATGATGGTTCAGGAGGAAAATATATATACATACAAATACACATACATCAGATTTTAGCAGCACTACTAGAGTTCAAAAGTCAAAGAGTGAAACAGAGAACAAGGGAGAGTAAGAGACAGTACTCCATCCCACTGGAGAATATACATTTATAAATTCACAATGGAAGTTCAGGAAGAGAATGAGAGTATAGCTGTAAAAATTGAACTAGATGTCTTATTTATGTTACTAAGAGCTGTAAGGAACATATGCTAAATTTGTCAGCTTCTCCTTTTTGTGCCAAATCTTCTTGTATCTTTCAGAATAAAAGTAATTTCTCACTGAAGGCTTGATAAAGGTGGTTTATTATGTAGTAGCAGCATACAACGGAGGTAGATATAGTAATTTACAACCGAACAAGTCTTATTTTACTGAAACTGTCTCAGTAACAGTGTTAATGAACTGAACCAAACGGTGGCTAAAGATTACTTAGACGTCTGCAGCTCTGAAGAATGAATTACTCTTTCCCTCTGTAATGGCAAAACTAAGGTAAAATGCATAGTTTTTTGTACTTCTATTCTTCTGAACTGACTTCTGAATATCTGGAGTGTGTGTGTGTGTGTGTGTGTGTGTGTGTGTGTGTGTGTGTGTGTGTGTGTGTGTGTGTGTGTGTGTGTGTGTGTGTGTGTGTGTGTGTGTGTGTGTGCGTGTGTGTACGTGCGTGCGTGCATGCATATGTATGAGGGCATATAAACTTTGAACTGTCCTTGATTTTGCATCATATTTTGATTTATTTGTGTGTGTGTGTGTGTGTGTGTGTGTGTGTGTGTGTGTGTGTGTGTGTGTGTGTGTGTGTGTGTGTGTGTGTGTGTGTGTGTGTGTGTGTGTGTGTGTGTGTGTGTGTGTGTGTGTGTGAATTGTGTGGTTTAGCAAATTAGTCGAGATGACAGCTGGCTCTTAACTATCCAGAATTTTGCAGAATGTCCATATTCTTGTGTTATATTTTTGGACTGCTCCTTATAAAAGTTCTTTTGACAAATCATTGTGAATTGAATATCATTAAATAATGACAAGCATTTGAGTTTCAAACTTTATATCCTTCAGAATATGCATGCTAATGTTAAACCTACTATGATTGCCTATAAGCTCTCAACTATATCTGCTTTTACACCATATTTGATCTGTTTCTAATAAATCTTTTTTTTTTTTCTGGCAGTCAATGAGAGCTGCAGACTTAATAAACTGCAAAAAAAAAAAAAAAGCATAAAGAATGTTAATACAAACCATATTAGTCAACCAAGTAAGTGGGTTCCTCATTGTGATCCTTTGTTCACCCTTACATTTAGCTTTCTCCTTGATTCTTGAGAAAAAAGGTTGAGATGCCTGGAGTGGTTGCACACTATTCTGGCAGTCATTAGCTGAGGAGATAAATTCCTCTGTATCAGTTTTTATCTGTTTATTCATTCATTCATTCATTTGAAATAGCCAGGCACCTGAGTTATATGGTCACAGCTCTACAAGTGGCTGTAATTGATCGTCACATCTGTTTGTATGTGATTGTATATGTGTAGGGAGTTATTATTTTTATTTTATTGCATTCTGATATTTGCATACATTTCAGATATCAGAATGTAATAAAATGACAATAAAAATAATAACTACAGTTGCCCAGTAGTCATTATTTTTATTTTACTACATTCCGATATGCAGTCAATAAAGTTGGCTTTAATTACTGGGTACAGGGGTTGTTTTTGAATGAAAGTGATTGACACATACTGCCATACATTCAAGTTAAGCAGTCATTTTTTTAGCTTTGCAGAAGTAGTGTACATTTGTGTGAAAACAGCTAGTGGCTATTTTGAGAAAATCTGAGTGGTGCATGTTAAATTAAGTGGTTGTAATTGAATTTGGTGATTGTCTGTGATGAAAATGGTTGAATTTCTGTGGTAGAGCCATTGCAGTGTATTTAAAAATACCATTTTGGTCATATTTTTTCACTTTCTATCAGTCAGCCATCAGCATTCTACTCAATAGGTGGCTGGCTTTGGCAGTCTAGGAAGGATGTATAGGATAGCACATGAATATTGACAGTGACTCGCATTGAGTAGCACTGCCATTTTAACAGCACTTTGTTCTCTGGTTAAGTTTTTGATTATTACCTCTTCTGTGTAGAGTATATATGCACTCCCTTTCTTTGTGTGGAGTATGAATGTACTCCATTTCTTTGTGGAGGATGAATATGCTCCCTGCCTCTGTGTGATTATTATTCCTTCTGTGTGTAAAATGGATGTATTCTCTGTCTCTGTGTGGAGTATGAATGTACACCCTGTCTCTGTGTGATTATTATTCCTTTTGTGAGGAGTATGAATGCATTTCCTGTCTCTATGTGGAGTATGAATGTCGTCCTCATCTCAGTGCGATTATTATTCCTTCTGTATGGAGTGTAAATGTACTCCTTGTCTCTGTGTGAAGTATTTAGGTACTCCTTGACTTTGTATGGCGTATGAATGTACTCCATGTTGTTGAGTGAAGTAGGAATGTACTCCCTGTTTCTGTGTGGAGTATTAACGTACTCCCTCTTTCTCTGTGGGTTTTATCCGTGTACATTGATTTATTCTCTCAGACTGCCAAATGTATAATATATGACTCTACCCATTTATTCTTTTATTTTCATCATAATCTAACACCTGCAAGATACACAGAATGTAACTATTTATCTCTTTGGAGGGGTAAGAAAGCAAGCATTTTTTCCCAGGTAGGATTTGTATAGACTTGCATACGTTTTCTCAGTTTATTGGAAAACTGATGTTTTATTAGCTTTGAACATTAAGTTTAGACACAACTTATTTTTCCCTGAAGGAAAAAATAAGACTGACCTTTTCACCTACCTGTGATTTTTTTGTTTATGCCATCTTCTTATGAAATGTAATATAGACAGTAATGTAGCTATAACTGGTGGTACATAGTGAGACAGTCTGTGGATGAAAATTAATGACTACATTTCATGGTTGAACATAGGTAATGTTCATTGACCTGTGTTAATAAGAGTCCCACCCTATTTTAGCTAGCCCCAATTATTCAGCTGTTTTCTGCAGCCTGCTCCCCCTTGAAGGGTTGCAATCTTTTCAAATGCCCAAAGTGGGACATTTTTTGTAGAAATGTGAAATTTTGCAGGACAAAACATACCCATAGCCAGTACAAAGGACAAAACTTCACTTTATTTCTCAAAATAAAAGTTTATTTTTGGAGCATTTGAGTTGCTTATGCTATTTCATATAATATTTATGTGTTTCAGATACAAAATAACTGTTTTATGAAACTATTAAAGGAAACTTTAAAAATGTTCTGCCTTTTTTTTCTGCTTTCTCAAAACTCACCCTAGTGACTCCCTTCATTTCATTTCCACTTCCTCTCCCTTTTTTCCTTTCTCATAACTCACCCTAGTGACTCCCTTCATTTCATTTCCACTCCCTCTCCCTTTCCTCCTTTCTCATAACTCAACCTAGTGACTCCCTTCATTTCATTTCCACTCCCTCTCCCTTTTATACTTTCTCATAACTCACCATAGTGACTCCCTTCATTTCATTTCCACTCTCTCTCCCTTTTTCCTTTCTCATAACTCACCCTAGTGACTCCCTTCATTTCATTTCCACCCTCTCCCTTTTTCCTTTCTCACAACTCACCCTAGTGACTCCCTTCATTTCATTTCCACTCCCTCTCCCTTTTGCCGTTTCCATAACTCACCCTAGTGACTCCCTTCAATTCATTTCCACTCCCTCTCCCTTTTTTCCTTTTTCATAACAGACCCTAGTGACTCCCTTCATTTCATTTCCACTCCCTCTCCCTTTTTCCTTTCTCATAACTCACCCTAGTGACTCCCTTCATTTAATTTCCACTCCCTTTTCTCCTTTCTCATAACTCACCCTAGTGACTCCCTTCATTTAATTTCCACTCCCTCTCCCTTTTTTCCTTTCTCATAACTCACCCTAGTGACTCCTTCAATTCATTTCCACTCCCTCTCCCTTTTTCCTTTTTCATAACACACCCTAGTGACTCCCTTCATTTCATTTCCACTCCCTCTCCTTTTTCCTTTCTCATAACTCACCCTAGTGACTCCCTTCATTTCATTTCCACTCCCTCTCCCTTTTTACCTTTCTCAGAACAGCCCCTAGTGACTCCCTTCATTTCATTTCCACTCACTCTCCCTTTTTCCCTTTCTCAGAACTCACCCTAGTGACTCATTTCACTTCATTTCCACTCCCTCTCCCTTTTTTCTTTTCTCATAACTCACCCTAGTGCCTCCCTTCATTTCATTTCCACTCCCTCTCCCTTTTTTCCTTTTTCATAACAGACCCTAGTGACTCCCTTCATTTCATTTCCACTCCCTCTCCCTTTTCTCCTTTCTCATAACTTACCCTAGTGACTCCCTTCCTTTCATTTCCACTCCCTCTCCATATCCTCCTTTCTCATAACAGACCCTAGTGACTCCCTTCATTTCATTTCTTCACCCGCTACCTTTTTTCCTTTTTCATAACTCACCCTAGTGACTCCCTTCATTTTATTTCCACTCCCTCTCCCTTTTATACTTTCTCATAACTCACCATAGTGACTCCCTTCATTTCATTTCCACTCTCTCTCCCTTTTTCCTTTCTCATAACTCACCCTAGTGACTCCCTTCATTTCATTTCCACTTCCTCTCCTTTTTTCCTTTCTCATAACTCACCCTAGTGACTCCCTTCATTTCATTTCCACTCCCTCTCCTTTTCCTCCTTTTTCATAACAAAGCCTAGTGACTCCCTTCATTTAATTTCCACTCCCTCTCCCTTTTTCCTTTCTCAAAACACACCCTAGTGACCCCTTCATTTAATTTTCACACCCTCTCCCCTTTTCCTTTTTCATAACAGACCCTAGTGACTCCCTTCATTTCATTTCCACTCCCTCTCCCTTTTTTCCTTTTTCATAAGAGACCCTAGTGACTCCTTTCATTTCATTCCCATTCCCTCTCCTTTCCTCATTTCTCATAACTCACCTTAGTGACTCCCTTCATTTAATTTCCACTCCCTCTCCATTTTCTTTTTCTCATAACTCATCCTAGTGACTCCCTTCATTTAATTTCCACTCCCTCTTCCTTTTTCCTTTCTCATAACTAAGCCTAGTGACTCCCTTCATTTCATTTCCACTCCCTCTCCCTTTTTCCTTTCTCATAACTCACCCTAGTGACTCCCTTCATTTCATTTCCACGACCTCTCCTGTTTTCCTTTCTCATAAGAGACCCTAGTGACTCCCTTCATTTCATTCCCACTCCCTCTCCTTTTCTCCTTTCTCATAACTCACCGTAGTAACTCCCTTAATTTCATTTCCACTCCATCTCCCTTTTTTCTTTTCTCATAACTCAGCTAAGTGACTCCCTTCATTTCATTTCCACTCCCTCTCCCTTTTTCCTTTCTCATAACTCAGCCTAGTGACTCCCTTCATTTCATTTCCACTCCCTCTCCCTTTCATCCTTTCTCATAACTCAACCTAGTGACTCCCTTCATTTTATTTCCATTCCCTCTCCCTTTCCTCCTTTCTCATAACTCAGCCTACTCACCTTTCACTGTTCTACTCTCTTGCTCTAATTCTTCCTACCTCTCACCTCATGAACCTTTAAGTGTATACTTATGTACTGCAAAATACTTATGTTTTAATTTCTTTCAATGCTTTGTTACAACACCTTGCTCAAATGTTATTATTTTGTCTTCTATATTACTGTGTTTTAGTAGTCTTAAAAAGTGTATTGTACTTAACTTTGTTAGTATTAGCTTTGTAATAATTGTATATGGCACTTTTCTCCCTGTGCCTCCATTGAAAATAGGCTCATTTTGGCCCAATGGACATTCCCAGTGAACAAATTGCAAATAAAATAAAAATAATGTATTTTGTCTTAAAATCCCAGGACGGTTGCCATTTTTTAGTTTTTTTCGCAGAACAAAACTTCCCAAAGTGGGACTGTCCCTCACAAAGAGGGACAGGCGGTAACCCTACCCCCTTGCTTTGAAGTCACCAGCTGATATCCCATGCATCTTCTGTAATAGCTATGTATTATGCAAACCTGAAGAACCTGGTAAACATTTTAACAGTGATAACAAAAATGATTCTGAGCTGTGCTTCATACAAGGTCAGAAGACACTCCCTTTCAGAACGTGGGCCAGAGATTTGTAAAGCAGCAGTGCAGTTCTATAAATTGTGTGTGTACAAATGACATAACATTATTTTGATTCATAGAAGGGAATCACACTAATGTGAGACTGCAAACTTAAAATCACCTTTTATGCAGATGGCAGACAAACCTGCATACAGGGTATGAGAGGGAGGAGCATACTACGTTAACTAGTTTTAGAAATGAAAGCATTTTGATTGAAAAACAATAAGCAAAGGCAGAACTATATAAGAAAAATAACATCAAATGTCAGAAGTGATGCAGTATAAGCAATTAACGTTTAACATATCAGCAAATAAGAGCACTAGTGAAATCTTCCAAAGCAAACTTTGAGTCCAAACTGGCCACATCTACTAAAGGCAATCTTAAGGCCTTCTTCACATATGTCCACAGTCTCAAAGAAAGCACTCAGATCTGCTCAGAACTGCTGGTCAAGGACACCATATACACAAACACCGTAGATATAGCCAAGCTGCTGGCAGACAGGTTCAGTGAAAACTTCATGCCTCTGTCCACTCCATCAGTATATCAGGTCTATATTATATGAGCAAAACTTTAGTTAGTCAAATAACTAAAGCTCGATCAATAAATGTCGAAATCGCAAAACCGAGAATGGCAGTTTCCACACAGGGAAACAATTTGTTTCGCCATTATGCTGATTTTGCCCTTTCTACAATGTGGTGTGATCTCAGAGTTAGTATATTTAGTTAGGGGGTGTGTGGGGGCACAGCCCCCCACATCAGGTGGTGTGGGTGGCGAAGCCCCTGACATGATTTGTGTTTATTTTTATTTTTTTTAGTCTGGACACAGGCATTTGCTTCCCTGTGTGGCAACTGCCGTTCGAGGTTTTGGGACCTCGACATTTAGTGATCGAGCATTAGTTATTCGACTAACTAAAGTTTCAATAATATAATATAGACACCAGTAAATCAGAACATCCCCAGCACCTGCCCCATCCCCTTATCTCTAGGGAGCAAGTCATCACTGCCCTGTCAAAGCCAAAAATACAGCCTCCATGGGACCTGATAACATCCCAGGCTGCATCCTACATGAACTCAAGCAGGAATTTGCAGCACCATTAGGCACCCTATTCAACCAAAGCCTGATTACTGGCTTTATCCCAGCCAAGTGGAGGATAGCCACTGTCATCCCTTTACACAAAGATGGAGTGTTCACCGATCCAGGAAATTATAGACCCATCAGGCTAACTAGCCTGATCTGCAAGTCCATGGAACAGATTATCATGGACACTTGATCCCACACAGTTTGTTTTTGTCAAGGGGAGGTCAGGCCTGTTAAATTTGGTTGACTTCTTTGAGGCAGTCACCAAAGCCACGGATGAGGGGAAGACAGTGCACACCCCCTACCTTGACCTGGCCAAAGCCTTCGATATCATTCCCCACTTGGGTATAATAGATAAACTCTCAACTATGCATCAATCCATATGTTAACAGATGGATAGGTTCATAGGTTTGTAGGTAGGTACTAGGCTATTGGCCCTAGGGCCTATATAAGCCTAGCCAAAAATGTACCCTGGCTTTCGCCACCCAAGAAAATTATTTTCCTGTGCCCCTGTCGAGCAGAGCCACAGAAGTGATCTCCGAGGTGAATTTCCTATCTCCCATCCAATCATCATGAATTTTCTTGAAGAGTGCTAATGAGGAGCTCTGTTTGACATAGATAGGTAGTCTGTTCCAGGGTATGGGAAGTCTCTGGGACAGGAATCTATCCCTCCAGCATGTTCTGTTTATTGTGGTGACAAGGTTTAGGTCCCTAGAACGTGTAGCTCGGAGGGATTGGGATTTCTTTAAGTGGAGCATGTCCAACAGCTCTGGGTTTGACATAGCTTTGTATGTTAGGCAGAGATCGCCTCTGAGTAGGCGATATGTGACAGAGTAAAGCTGGAGTTTTTTGAGACAGTCTGCGTAGGGCATCTGTTTGAGGCCAGTAATCCTCTTTGTGAGGTATTTCTGTGGCCTTTCCAGTTGTTGTAGATGTCTTGTGAGGTACATACCAAAAGGGGCGTTGTACTCTATAATGGGTCTAATGAGTGAGTAGAGGGGAACAATGACCTCATTTTTCTGGATGAGAAACTTTTTGTGATGAGGTGAGCCACATAGAAGGATTTCCTGACCACTGTGGTGATGTGATTATCAAAGGAGAGACTACTGTCCACATGTGTCCCAAGGTCTCTTATCACATTTTCAGCATTAATTAGACTACCAGCAATGTGGTAGTTCATGGGTACAGAGTTTTTACCAAAGGGGATGACAATACACTTTTTGGCATTGAGCTTCAGGCCATGGCTTTGACACCAGACATCTGTCTCATTGAGGCCCTTTTGTAGTATGTCCACATCATTAGGAGTTTTGATTATGGCTCCTAGTTTGCAGTCATCTGCAAACTTTGTTAGCCAAAGACCTTTTGTGTTAGCTTGTACTTCAGAGAAGTAGATACCAAACAGGAGAGGACTGAGGGCTGAACCCTGTGGTACTCCACTTGTCACTGGTCTGAAGTCAGATTTGGAGTCTGCTACTTCCACAGTGTGGGTTCTGACTGTGAGCCATTTGGCAGCCCATCTTGTGACATAGGGATTTATACCTAGTTTAGTGAGCTTATCTATAATTCCAGAGTGGGGGATGGTGTCAAAAGCCTTGGCGAGATCTAGATACGCTGTGTGAACCACCTGACCCTCATCTATGGCTTTGTTGACTGCTTCAAAGAAGTCTATCATATTTAGGAGACATGATCTGCCTTTTACAAATCTGAACTGGGTAGGGTCCAGAGTTTGGAGATTATTAATGTCTTTGTTTATGAGTTCCATGATGATACATTCCATAGCCTTACAGACCAGGCTCATCAGGCTAATGGGGCGGTAGTTCCCAGGGTCCATCATGGCTCCCCCTTTGTAGAGTGGGATAACCGTCACTGTGCACCATTCAGTGGGCACAAAGCCTGAGGTGAGGCTATGACTGAACATGGTACTTAGGTAGGGTGCCAGTTCATTCTGTAGTTCATGTAGAACACAGCCTGGGATATTGTCAGGTCCCATGGATGCTGTGTTCTTGGCTTTGGAGAGTATGTTTTTTACATGTGCAGTTGTGATTACAGGAACTTTGCATTCTTCCGGTATAGAGATGGGCCCTCTAGGGGGTGAGAGGGGGGTAAAGTTAGCACTGAACCTATCTGCCAGGATGTTGGCAATATCAGTTGGTTCTGTATATTTAGTGCCATTGTGCTGTAACTCAGAGCAGATCTGAGTGTTGCCATTGAGATTCTTGACATAGCTATAGAATGCTTTGTGGTTGTCTTTAGAGTCAGTGGCAATTTTGTTTTCGTAACTAGCTTTGGAGGATTTTATGAGGGATCTCAGCTTCTTACTGAGGTTGAAAAGGGAGTTCCTCCAGTCATGGGATTTTACTCTATTTTGCAACAGTTTCTTTCTTCTGTTGTAGAGTTTGTTTATGGCAGAGGATCACCAGATTGGCTTCCTTTTTTTGGAGGATAGCATCTTGGTTCTATTAGGGATAGCATGATCCATGCACTTGTGTAAGTGCTTATAAAGTGCATTTGTGTAGGATTCAACAGTCGTACCTCTATTGTCCATCTGCATGGGTGTCATGAAGTTTGCCACTTCTGACTTAAGAAGTGTGAAGTTGGCTTTGGAGAATTTTTTTACGGTGGTTTCCTTAACTGGGGGTGAGGGCAGGATGTGGATGTCTAGGTTGATTAGCTTGTGGTCGGATCTGACCAACAAGGAATTGACCTCTTGTGTGGAACATAGGTTGCCCATGTTGGTAATGACCAGGTCTAGGATATTGCTGCCACTGGTAGGGGTGTGAATAAGTTGATCCAAGGCACTGGAATTTATGAATTCCAGAAAATGTTGAGCAAAAGGATTGGTACATGAGTAGTTTTCCCAGTTAATGGTGGGATAGTTGAAATCGCCCATTATTAGGGTTTTAAGTTGTTCCCTAATACTTTCCAGTGTATCCAGAAATGAGGATTGGGAATACTGGGGCATGGTGGGGGGGTCTGTAGCAAGCTACAATTTGGATTGCGGTCTTGCCCAGAGTTAGTTGCACTTGAATAATCTTGGATGCATTATGCTGTGCAACTAGCCTGGAGGTGTGGATATCCTTAATGAATATGGACATGCTTCCACCTTTAGTGCTTCGTTCCGGGTTAGGTGGCCAAAAGGTGTGGTAAGAATTATAGCCTGGTAATGCAGGGGTGCTCTCTGGAGCTTTAAACCAGGTCTCTGTCATTGCACAGATGTCGATGTTCTCCATTTTAAGGAGTGCCTCGAGTGAGTGCATTTTGAGGTTTAGACTTCTAGCATTGAGTAGCATTGCCCTCAGATTTTGCTTGCTTGTACCTGTTACAGTGGTGAATTTGTCATTTGAACCTTGCCTAAAAAAGGCACTATAGGGGTGGCAAGAGCCTTAGCCAGTATCTGGAATCCCAAGGGCGACAGGTGCAAGCCATCTCTGGCAAAGCATCATGGTCTGTCGATCATGTCATCCCAGGCAGACAAATACTGGATCTCCTTAGAATAACACCAGAAGCTTAGCCAATTGTTGAAGTCAATCATTTTGTCCTTGTACTGTGGCATCATTCTGGGTGATGGCAGCATGCTACTCAGGGCCAGGGTCATACCTGCCTGGGCTACAAAATCGGAGAGCTCCTCCATGTCTCTTTTCATGTAGTCCAGGGAGGTATGTCTCAGGTCATTCACACCAACATGGACAATGACAGTATCATATTTGTACTTGTTGTGGAGTGACCTGAGTGCGTGCATTATGTGGCGGATCCTGGCACCTGACAGGCATCTGACAGTAATTTTTTCCTTGTTTATCCTGGTGAGTGGAACATCAGTGTGCCTGACTATAGAGTCATCTATGACTAGAGTGTTGGGTACGTTGTTATGCCTTATGGGCTGTGGTTGAGTGGCACACTGAGTTTGTGGGCTATGTGTCATTTGGGTTGTGTTGGGGGGTGGAGTTTGCTTGGTTTCTGCTTTGGAGGTCCCTGATGCTTGGGCAGGTTTTTATTGAGAGCCTCTGTGAATGTAGGTGTGTGTTTTGTGTTTCTATGTGTGTGTTTTGGTGGTGTAGGTTTTGAGGGACTATGTGATGAGTGTGGTGTGGTGCAAGTGTTTACCTTCTCCTCTTGACTGTCTAGTCCAGTCTTGGGTGAAGAGAGCTTTGCTTCCAGTTTGGCAATATAAGTGCATCTCTCACAAGTTATAGTGTTGGATGGTAGGAGGAAAGGGTTGTCTGTGTACATGAGGCAATTGCTGCATTACCCCAAGATGCCCAAATTCATCAGGTAGACAGGAGAAATCACCGGGAGCTGACCCTTAGACATGCCTGGATAGGTGCTTATTTATTAAGTACTAAAAACTGCTTTCCTCCAGACAAGTGAGGAAAGTTGAGTGCTCTAGTAATTTGCAGCTTATTTAGCACTTACAACGAGTTCTGAACAAGTGCTGAGTTCAAAGAAACAGATTTGAGTGCAGAAACTAGAAAACTGGCTAGTTCTAAGAAACAAAATTAAGCTAGAAGGCTTCCCTCCAAAACAGAAAGGCTTGGGGGCTCAGAAGCCTACAAACAGTCTAGACCACTTACAGGAAAGGCAGGGAACAAGCTTAACATTTTTTTTTTCTTTACCAGATGCTCTCTTTGTACACAGTAGGTGTGCCAGAAATCAGAATATGATCTCACTGCACTCAGTTGAGTGAGCAAATGAGATGGGCCCAGAAGGAGTATCCAAACACAAATTTACAAGAGGGGCGGGCAGTTTCAAAGCCATCAAGATTAACACCAAAACAAAAACAGGGAGAGTGGGTGGGGAACTAACTGACAAAACAGAGTCAAAACTTCCAGTTCAGTTAATATTCAATGTAACACAAATAAATCAATTTAAATGCTGTATTATTTGAAAAATGTGCAGATAGCAAACTTGTTCACTGATAGAACCCACCTAGTCAAAATAGGGGAAGCCACCTCAAGCAGTAGACCTCTAACGAGCAGTGTACCCCAGGGATCGGTCTTGGGGCCTCTGTTGTTTGGGATATACTTTGCTGAGGTGCAGACCAAAACCAGTAGGCAATGGCTGACCAGGTTTGCAGATGACTGCAAGCTGGGTGCTGTCATCAATTCCCCTAGTGATGTGGACATCCTCCAACTGGGTTTCACCCAAACAAATAACTGGTGCCTCAAACTGAATGCCAAAAAATGCATCTTCATCCCCTTTGTTGAGAGTGATGACCCCAAAAATTATCACATTTATAAAAATGTCCTAAGCATGCAATCAGTTGTGAAGGACTTGGGCACCCAGGATGTTAGCAAACTACATGGCCCAACTCATTAGTAAGGATTACTCATCCAGGGACAAGGAGGTCATAACATCCCTGTATTCTTCACTTATAAGACCCATTATTGAGTACAATGCCCCTTTCAGCATGTACCACACAAAGCATATGCAGCAGCTGAATAGACCACAGAGGTTCCTCACCAGGAGAATCCAGGGCCTCAAACATCTATCCTACACAGGCTATAAGTCCTGTCCTCTACTCAGTATCATACAGACTCCTCAGAGGTGACATCTGTCTGGCAAACAAAGCAATCTCAGGACCAGCCTTGATGGGACTGCTGCATATCCACAAGTCAAGCTCCATTCAAGTAGCCTGCACGTACAACCTCAACCTGGTCTGTGGCATCAATAAGACTTGTTGGCAGGACAGATTTCTGTACCAAAGACTCCTCCTTCTGTGGAAAAGAGTCCCTCTCCACGTCAAGCAGAGTACCTCATTAACCCTTTTTAAGTGCAATTTGTATAACCAAATAGTTAACAGAAAATACAACCCTGGAATTCCACCTGTGTCCCTGATGGACAAGGGCATCAGGTGCTGACTTGTCAGAACATGGGCTAAATTCTTGGCTAGGCTTTTAAGGGCCTCATGGCCAATAACCTAGTAACTTCCTATGATACTATAATCCTAAGAACAGTGGGGGTTTGGTATAATGGATAAAAACTTTACCTCAGCAATACAAAGTTCTTCTTTTGATTCTGATCTCCAGTTGTGGATAGTCTTACAGACTGATAGTCTAGTACTTACCTATGAATGTTAGTATGAACTTATAGTTTATCTAGTTGGCAGGAGGGCTTAATTGTGTAAAATTCCTCCATCCTTCTGGTATAAAAGCTTTATATTTTTGTGAGACTGCATATTTATTCAAACCATCCATGTCCCTGGCTTGGTCACCTGTGACTACAAGACCTTGGTTTGCATCTCAAACCATCTGTGGACCTACAAAGATGATGTAAGTACTTATTTTGCACTTGTTCTAACCATCTCAGTGCTATTTAACAGCTATGTGCTGCATTTATTGATTTTGTTGAATTTATCACTGTTTTTTTCAACCTGCACTTGATAAAGAAACATCATCTGTTTGTTACTGTACTGCTCTTATGTCATTTTTACAGTATTCTGATATTTCCTAACCTGCTCTGATACTGCAAAAGCTGTTCTGAGTTTGCCAAAGTTCTCCTGTGTTTGCCAAAATATTTCTAAGGTTTGCAATTTGTTTCTGTATTTGTAGATGTTTGTGAACTTATTTACAAGTATTCCTGATACTGCCCTTTTGTTATGAAGCATTTGGTACTGTACTTGAGCTCAAAACCAGTTTGTTTTACATTAAAGTATCAGCAAATAAAAGCAACTGGAACCATGAATGATATTAGAAATGCTGGTTTATTAAATGTTACTGTCCTAGTGCACAGAATTTAATCAGCTGACATCAAATGCTGTTATATGACCTGTCATATGATCTCATGAATTCAAACTAACAGCTAATTTCAAATGTTGTCATGTGATTCATTGGGTGAAGCTATTTCAAGGTAGTCAAAGTGTTTAAGTAATACACAACATGCTTAAATCAATGAATTCATAAGATCATGTGACATATCATGGGACAGCATTTGAAGTCAGCAGATAAGTTAACGTATATAAGGCCTAACTTTATATTAGAAGTCTACTCTAAGCCTGAAGAAGCCTGGATGGTGAAAGTCTTTTTTCTATGCACTAGCACAGTATCATTTAATAAACCAGCATTTGTTAAGATTCTTCATTCCAGTTGGTTTGGGATTTAATTTTAAAGAACTGGACTTATCGCCACACTAATACTATTTTCACTTTTGTTTTACATAAAGATGGCTTTATTCTGCATGCTGATGATAGCAGAGGACAGAGCCAACCTATACAAGGGTGTGTTTATCTGACTGGCTTGGCCTGAGGGCTTAACTGTGTAAAAGTCTTTCATCCTGTTGGTATAAAAGCCTTTTGCAAATGCCAGATATCTGGTGCAATGTGAATAACAGAAGACCAGAAACCGAACAGAAAATGCACCAAACAAGCCTGTATACGAGCTCCATTTATTGCAGTAAAAACGCACCAAGATTAAGCGCTTTCATCTTTCACAAAGAAGACTTCATCAGAATAAATATGGTTGCCCGTGCGATGCATATAAGCAAACCTCTCCAGTTTTAAAATTCTGTATAGGAAATATTTTCTGTAGTGTCCCACTGTTCATAGCAATTCAAAGAGCTGCCAGTTTGTGCAGACGGCAGCACCATTGCAAGTCATCTTATAGTATACTACAAAACACTCTCATTTAAATTTTTCAGTGACTCTCCCTTACTCCTTTCCATCTATTAAGGATCTGGTATAATGGATACATGCATCCCTGTCATCTCAGTTTCTTGCCTGCTGGATATGGGCATCCTGAGGCAGTGTAGTAACTGCCTCATGTTCACTGACAACCATTTAATGTTATAGCAGACAAACATAGTTTGTGAGGGATGTAGATACACAACATCATTGGAGACAAAGTTCTCAAATACACACATGAAAAATGCAAACGAGTTTGTTAGTATTACACCCAAAACATTTACTACCAACACTAAGGAACAAACACAGTTACCCACATATATGGAGGTACTCACATGTAATTTCCCCAAACCTCTGCAACCTCCTAAAAGCATTTCTCAATGGACACACATACATTCAAAAAAGACAACACATCTCACAGTTCATAACTCTGAAAAAAGTATAGTAATCCAGCCTCCAAGCCCATAAGGCAACACACCACACAGCCAAGCATTCTAGTTATTGGGGATTCCATTATAAGAAATAATGATACCCCCTTAACAGGCTAAACAAGGAGAAGACCACAGAGAGCTGTCTGCCTGGAGCCAGGATCCACCAGATCACACATGCCCTCAGGTTTTAAAACCACAAGTACCAAGTATGACACAGTCATATTCCATGTGGCCATAAACAACCTAAGATGTACCTCACTGGCCTATATTAAGAGATACATGATGGAAATCTCTGAATATGTGTCCCAGGAGGGTATGAATCTAGCCTTGATTAGCATCCTACCTTCACTACTGATGATGCCACAGTACCAGCAAAAAATGACTGGCTTAGTTTCTTTTGTCACAACAAGAGGATCCAATATCCGTCAGCCTGTGGAGACATGATGTACAAATCATGATGCTTTGCCAGAGATGGTTTCCAATTGTCACCATTTGGTTTCTACATACTAGCAAAAACTTTATCTATCCCCATAGTGCCTTTTTAAAGCCATGCCAAGTTGTTAGACCCTCCAAAATAACAAAAATCACAACTACCTAAAGGTACTGCTGCTCGTTATGAGTTTGAATAAAAAACTGCAATCCTTCGAAGCACTCCTTACCCTGGAAAATGCAGACATATGTGTAGTCATGGAAACGTGGTTCAAAACCATGAAAAGCACCCAAATTATCAAAGGCTACAATACCCTTCATACATTTCAACCCCCCCCCCATCTCAGGATAAAACAAAGGGAGGAGTGTTTATAAAAGACAAGTACATCTCTAGTGTTTATAAAAAGACAAGTACACTTCTAGATTGGCCCAACAACATGACTCACTTGAGCTACTCTATGCCCAGCTAACCATAGGTGTGACCCCCTATCATTTTTTACTAGCTGCAGATTCCCTAAAGTAAGTCTGGAAAATCCACACCTCCTACCTAAGCCTACTGGAATCTCTTACCATTCAGCCTAACGATATACTTACGGGTGAGTTCAACTATCCCTCCATAAACTGGGAGATTTATATAGCCCATAATTCACTTTCTCAGAGGTGTTTGGACTTTGTCAATGCAAACACCCTGGAGCAATTAGTTAGCTCCTCAACTATAGGTACAGATATCCTTGACCTAGTTTTCATGAACATGGAGGGATGATGCTCCATTAAATCCTCCCTGGTAATATCTGACCAGAAACTGATCTCCTTTAATATGCATTAAATCCTCCCTGGTAATATCTGGCCACAAATTGATATCCTTTAGTATTAAAACTAACCTAGAACCCCCATCAAACTCCAAACCTGTTAAGAACTTTGCTAAGACCAATTACCTCAAACTACATGACAGCTTATTAAACTTGCAAGACCCTCCAAACCTGGATAACACTAAGGCCTACTCTGAGCTATACACAAAAGCACTGTACAACCACATTCATAGCTGCATAGAGGAGGCAGTACCTATCCAAGTCATTGGCAAAAATAAACCACCCTGGTGGCCCTTAGCATAAATAGGCTATTCAACAAAATGAAAAAAATCCTCTCCAAAGCCAAGAAGAAACAGACAAAACAGTGCAAAAAGGCACCCACCAGTCTAAATAAGCAAATTAGAGAGCTGGCCAAATCTGCAAACTGCAAGGCAAAGATAGCCTCCATTGTGAAAGATAACCATGAAGCTTTTTAATTATGTTCCTAACCTAAGAAGAAATACTCAGCAATGTGCCGAGTTAATAATGACTGGCAAAACTTACATCCAGCCTAAAACTATAGCAAACCTGCTGGCCAACAAGTTCAGATCAAACTTGACCCCCATCACCTCCTGCAGCTACCCCCCTACCAGTCATTATGAAGTAACAGTTCCTTACTGCACTTGCTAAAGCCAAAAACACAGCCTCCATAGGCCACAATAACATTACAGGATGCTTCTGCAGCCATCCCCCTATCAGTCATTATGAGGGAACAGGTCCTTACTGCACTCGCTAAAGCCAAAAACACAGCCTCCATAGGTCACAATAACATTCCAGGATGCTTCTTAAATAGATTAAAGCATAATTTATCAGGGCCAATAGCAACCCTCTTTAACTACAGCCACTGGACAGACTTTGTCCCAGAGGAATGGAGGAGTGTAACAGTCATCTTTCTGAACAAGGGGAGCCCATCAACAGACCCAGGGAACTACAGACCCATAAGCTTGACCAGTTTTATCTGCAAAGCCATGAAGAGAATTACCATGGATCTGCTCAAAAACAACATAGGAAATCTCCCAACACTTGATCAGACCCCTTTGGCTTTGTCAAAGGGAGGTCTTGCCTGCTCAGTCTGGTGGACTTCTTCAAGAAAGTCACCAGGATCATGGATAAGGGTAAAATGGTACACACCACTTATCAAGATCTGGCCAAAGCTCTTGAAATAGCCCCCCACTTGGGGATCATAGGTAAACTTACTGATGTAGACATAGACTCCTACATCATCAGATGGATAGCAAACTGGCTCACTGACTGGAAACATATTGTCTGGATAGGTGAATCCACTTCAGCTAAGAAACCTGTTACTAGCAGTGTCCCAGAGGGCTCAGTGTTGGGACCTCTCCTGTTTGGTATATACTTCTCCGAAGTGAAGGTCAATGTTGAAGGCCATTGGCTCACCAAGTTTGCCAATGACTGTAAGCTGGGAGCAATCATTGACTTTCCAAATGATGTTGACATCCTACAAGCAGTCCTAAAAATGACAAATGACTGGTGCCAAGGCCATTGTCTGAAACTAAATGACAAAATATACATAATCATACCTTTCAGTAAATCAGATATCCCTGCAAATTATAATATTTATAGCATACCCCTAAAAGTAGACCCATTGGTGAGTGATCTAAGAACACAGATAGATAGCTAGATAGATTTAAGTAACCTAAACTATGACCACCAGGTAGCTATGGTAGTAAGGAAATCCTTTTGTGTGGCTCAACTTATAAGTAAAGGCATGGCATAAAGTTCAAAGAAAGTCATAATGCCATTGTAATCAGCACTCATCAGACCCATTATCAAGTACAATGCACCCTTCTGCATCAATTTAACGAGACATTTACACCAACTGGAGTGGTCTCAGAGGTTTCTCATTAAAAAAAATACAAAGCATAAGACACGTGTTTTATACAGACTGACTAAAGGCCATATCCCTTTACTCCATTACATAGCGTTTATTGACACTGACTTATGCCTGACCTAAAAGGCATTCTCTGATCCAGACCTAATGAAAATGTTGCATATTCACAAGAAAAAGTATAAAAGGGTTACACATTCAATGGACCTGAACCTTATTTGTGACTCTAGTAGAAATTGCTGGAGAGACAGATTCATATCACAAAGGCTACCTTGTCTATAGAATAAACTTCCCATCTTCATAAAACAAAGCTCGTCCCTCACTCTCTTCAAAAGTAATTTGGATAAATGGATGGGGAACTATAAATTTCACTCCTGGGGCACTGCCCTTGTCCCTTATGGACCGTTGCAGCCTGTAAAATGACTCAGGGCTCCAACACCCAAAGACCCACTACCCTGGTACTATCCCATCCTTTATCTGGGAAATTAAGATATAATATTGTCATATCCTGGTTATTATTGGCTAGGCCTGTACAGGCTCTTGTGCCATTAGCCTAGTAATCATCTATGAGCCTATGAACACCTGTATATGTTTTGTAGTGGCTTACAAAGCTTTTTGATCACTGGACAGTAGATGCTTGTCAATAATCACCCAAAATCAATGTGTAGTGGTTTGGTTGGAGATGTGCTCTTTTCCTCAATGTCGTCTAAACATGGAGTCAGATCATATAAACAAGGAGGGTATGTGGGGTCAAAGCATCATCTTTGGTAGTGCAGGGAGCTTGCTTCCTGCAAAACACACATTAACTACTTGTTGTTTAAAGCAAAGGCAAATAAGAATCATTATATTACAGGAATGTATTGCCCGATATGCTGATGAATTTTAAGAGGAATTTCTCCTTTCCCCAATGTAGTGTGATCATATTGCTAGTAAATAAAGGTTATAGGGATTGGGGGTACAGAGTAATTTCTCCCTGAAAAAATATTTAATGTGCAGAGTTTTTTTTGTAACTGAATATATTTACTTGCTGTGGATTAGTTATTTTGTTTGTAGGTATTTGTGTGAGTAGATGCTTTGTTATCTATATTTTGCATTCAGTGTTTTGTGCAGTAGCTATAGCAACATTCATTCTGTAGAACACTACAAGATAACTGAGAACACCCCCTACTGGCCCAATAGCTTGCATCACTTCCTGAAGGACAGAGTACTAGAAAACCATTACCAGAGCTACAAAAACATTTTTCACTTCCTAGATTTTCGAGTGGCATGTCACCTAATGCAAGGTTTCCAGGCTTAACACTAGAATGAATTGTGTGCATAGAGTCCCATATCTGTCAGTTCTTTACACTTCTAAAGCTCATGTCTAACACTGAACTGAAGCATCCATAGGGGTGGAAGTGTTCACAAGTAGCTACAAATGTGCCTCAATTTTTGGGGTGCAGAAGTGGGGGTGCTGGAGCATGCCAAGGTCAGAAAAAATGTGACATGGAGCAGGCACATCATGTGGTGTATGTTCTTAATACAATTTTGTGATTTCCTGCCCTGCAGAAGCCTGAAGTCAGATCATGTACTAGAGATCTCAACTTCCTCCATTGCCGATCCAGTGCCCTCCCCTCTGGTGCAGTCCTCTACCATCATCAAGCCATTGGTTTTCTAAAGGTAGTTTCCAAATACAACTTTTAGTTCCTTATTCCAATTAGAAATCCAGTGATTACCATGTACAAGTGTTCAGTGCTTTGAGCTTGACCTGAAGCCAGAGAGATCATCTCTTAGATACCAGAAAAGATCATCAACTATTTGGAGTGTGCAAAGCAAATTCCACATTGAGACTTAGTCTCTCTCTGCTTTGCCTGGGGTTAGAACATAACATGCCCAACTATCCCCAATGCACCATTTTCAATGCTTGCATCAAAAAAAGTAGGTGGCAACTCCCTTTATAGGTACATAGAACAGAGGAAGTCCAACTCTTGGCATGGCTACAATATGACCAAGTTTCTAAAGAAGTGGAAAGCTAACATCACAAAGAAAGAGGCTTTAATGAAACTGATGACACATCTTCTGTAAAACCTTCCCAAGTTCAAGATCATTAAAAATCTGAGGCACATTTGTAATCACGTCTGAACACTTCCACTACTATGGACACCTCTGGCTTGACCCCACAAGTAGCCACCATGCCTTATTAAGCTGTGATGTTGACTGGAGTCAAGCCTTTATGGGCAATGGTCAGATCTGGAGCTGCTTTACAAACCTTGGATTTCAGTAACAACATTTTTGTAATAGGGAGAGAAGGGTAAGCCACACATTCTTTTCTGTAAAGAGATGTCTGAGGACTATATACAGGTCACTTTCACTGGTCTATGCCCTGACACCTCTCATTCTGACACCACCACAAGACATAGACCCAAGCTACCAAAGCTGATATGTTCATCTGTTAGTGTGCTTTAGCTACATGGACCTACAAAGCTGATATGTTCATCTGTTAGTGTGCTTCAGCTACATGGACCTAAACTTCACTCTTCAAAGGTCTGATCACAGAATTTAGGCTGACTGAGACCTCTTGGATTTCATAAGTTACAGAAATCCATTCTATGAAAAACTCCTAGACCAAGAATTTCCCTTGGCAAATGGAAAAGGAAAATTACCCCAGGGGCTTTTGTTTCCTCAGACTCAGAGGAAGACCTGTGTTAGCCTCATGTTAACCAGCTTTGTCATGGCTCCTATATTAACTCTGAGTCTAAAGATACACTGTTCTCAGCCTCAAAGTTGGAGGACATTTCTTTTGGGAACACTCTTTACAGGATGAAGGAGTCCCTCACCTGGGAGGCTAAGAAATATTCTCAGTCCGAGGAAAGATTTGGGCAGTTTCTTGGATTGCCTCTTTGTATTTCTCCAGTGCATGATATCCAGGTTGATATGTTTTTTGACATATCACTTCAGACTGATTCCTGACTTTCTACCCACATGAGGCCAGGTTACCTCTACAGAGTGATTGAATCCCATACACACCTGTAAAGAATCTTGTTACATATCCAGTTGTGATGCCTTAAAATTGTAAGGGTTCTTAGTGTTGTACTTTCAGGAACTCTTTTTAAATACCAGGAGATATCCTAGCTCAGATGAAACAGATGTCAAAGGAAATCAGAGAGAAGGTCTTTCAAAAGGAAATGTTGGAATTGTCCAACCTCAGTTGGATAGTCATTTCTTAATGTGCCTTTGATGCATTAGATGCATCAAGTAAGGTGGCTGCCAGAGGGTCAATCATTAGGATACATGCTTGGCTCCATGAACATCCTGTCAGTGATCATGAAAAGGTAGAACTCCTTGATTACCCTCTTAACAAGAAGTTCTTATTTGGACATCTTTATGAGATAGTGTTAAAGGAATTGGAGGAAATCATAATGGTGAAAGCCATGTAGACAGTTAAGGATGTTTCTCCAGTCTGCTCTGCTTAGATATGTTAGGAGTTACACCAGTAAAATATTGTGTTTTCCTCCCAAACAAATCAAAAAGAAAGGTCAGAAATGGAAGAAATTGGTTTCCCAGAAAGTGACAATCTGATTCTAAAGGAAAACTTGGTGGGTCCCAATCCTTGGGCATCAACAGGGCAGAATTATGACTCAGCAGAGCACATCTCAGCCACTCCTCCCCAGAAAATCCTACCCCAAATCTTTTCATCCCTCCTCCTTTACCAGAAAGAATAGTAGTCAGGATGTTCCTGTTCTTACCAAATTGAGACTTAATCACACAGAACAAATGGGTACTATATCTTATAAGGTCAGGCAACTCAATGTGTTTTTGAAAACAAACAAACAAAAGAAAAACAATATTTTGTGGCAAGCACATACTGTTAAGAATCAACTTTCATTGACTAGGCACAAGTGCAAAGCCTTCTAGCTTATGGATCTTTACATACAGCTAACAAAAGGGAGATAAGCAGGCTTTTACTTAAGTTTTTTCTGATTCAAAGGAAGGAAGAAAAGAAGGATCTTGGAGAACCATCTAGACCTGTCAAGACAAATTATTGCTAACACAAAAATTCAAAATGCTAACTCTAAAAAAACTCCTTCATATTATCCTCCTAGAAACATGGTCACCTTAGACTAGGAATATACCAACCTTCATTTCCACATAGCTTAGGACCATAGACAATTCCTGCACATTGGGGTAGGAGGTTTTTCACTTCTATCTACTGTGGCAAGAGTTTTTACCAAATTTCTGTCTCTAGTAATTCTCTTCTGCAGGACAAATGCAGTTGATTACCTGATTCAGGAATCCTCTTTTCAAAAAGTGGAAGCATCCATGCAGATAACCACAGACTGCTTCCACTAGACAGGTATTTCCATGAAAATCACATCTAGCACCCTCCATCACGTTACCTTTTTGGGAGCAGAACTGGTTTTAATGGATCAAAAAGCTTACCACCCTGAGGAAAAAAATAAATCTTGTTCAATGATACCTGAACAACTGGTGAGAGCACAAGAACACTGTACAAATCTTTCTTCCCTTTCTTCCTTGTATAAAAAGGAATATTATGTGATGGATATAAGCATTATGCTTAAACAGGGAAGTCCCCTTTTGTCTGGATTGAGGTCCCCAGTTTACGAAAAAGCTCAAGGGAATCTGGGAGAAAATACTGGTAATAAACAACGTAAATGGCATGTGATGGCTGTATTGAGGTGAGGGCTCTGAAATCATTCAGAACATAGTGGTGCCCAGGCTGCTAATCATTAGAATAGACACACAACATTAATGCAGTACATAAATAATCAGGAAGGCACTCAGTTGTACCTTCTTTTTAAGAATGAAAATAAATGAGCCTCACCCTCTTGGCCTAATATGGTGAAGGGCAAGACAACAATACAGCAAATACACTGAAAAAAATGTGTTGACCCAAACAACTAGGTATTAAAAAGTGAAGTGTTCATAGACTTAACTCACAAATGGGATGTACAGAAATAGGCTTTCTTCCTTCTTCTCAGAACAAGCAGTATATATAATTTTGTACAAGAAGTCTGCAGAATGGAGCCTGGAAGACAGATGCCTTCTACTTCCCATAAACATTTCTTTTTGCTTTCATTCCCTACCCTTATTCCCAAATAGTCAATGGACCAAAGGAGATCCTTCACAGACAGCAGTGGTTTTCACTAGTTATGAACACAACCAAAGAGTAATAATGGCTGGAGGTGCTGCCACAGTAAGTGGACCTTCTCATACATAGCAAGGGATTGCATTTTACACTCATACCTGAACACATAGGGTGGCTGATTTAGTATTCATTTCTACCATATGGCTGCCTCCTTGTCATAACAGCTGGAAATATCTAAGTTGCCATTTATTCATATTTTAGGTTCTTTTCTTTTTGATGGTCTCTCTAACAAGAGCTTTTATAAGTCACTGTGTGGAGCAGCTAACTGGCATGGTTGTCCCAATGAGTAGTTGTTTTCAAAATGTATACTACTGCAAGTTTTGAGGTAGTGATACATATCTTTCTTCTTTCATGTGGAATTTATTTATTTTTTATAAAGTGTTTTATTATTTTTTTTTAAGAATAGGAATTTGACATGTTTTATACACACACACACACACACACACACACACACACACACACACACACACACACACACACACACACACACACATATATATATATATATATATATATATATATATATATATATATATATATATATATATATGATAACTAATGCTTATAAATAGGAAGAGGATATAAAATATAACTATTTATAAAACATACTATAAACCTGAAATCAAGATTTTAAAAGTGAATCAAATCAAAATTTGAAATCCTAGAAACAAAACTGCAATGATTAATTAGATGAAGAAAATGAGTCTATGAGGTGTATAACCTTTGACCAAGGATTGTTCTTTAATTTGTCAGGATGATTTATTCTCTCTTTTACTGCTGTTTCTTTGGTTGTTGTGCCTATTAAAAGAATTAGAAAGTCTTTAAACTTTGTCTCAGTAGAAGTCTTCCAGTACCTTGTGATTGTTTTTCTAGCCACAACGAGTATTGTCCAAGTTAGATATAGTCTTTTTTTAATTTGTTGTGTCTAAAGTATTAAAAATAACCATATCTTTCTTTAAAATGAAGGTTTCATTCCACAAGGTTTTAAAAAATTATTGAACCTTAGACTAAAACTTTCATACCATACAGCAATCATAAAACATGTGTGTGACCAAATAGCCTTGATATAATTTTTACATCTCTAACATTTAATATTGGTTTCTTTTTTATTTTAGCAGTTCTTTCAGGAGTTAAAATTGCTCTAAACAAAAATTTCCATGTAACTGTGCTCCACTAAAGTGTCCAAGAAGAGTTTCTAATAGAAGAAATACGTTTTTTTTTATTTTTGTTCACAACAATAAACTACAAAATGTTCTCTGGGAAAAAAAGTTCCAAAATGTGTCATTTAAATTGGAATAATTTTTAGCTAGTATTAAATGTAATTTGGAAATTTAATTGTCAGTTTCTCTAAAATTGTGTATTATTTCAAATAAAATTTGTAACCATTCAGGAATCACTAAACTATTTGAAATGCATAGCAGAGAGATTATGGTTTGGATTGAATTTAAAAATAAATTATATCTTTATAAATGATATTAAATTCTTGACAAATATTGTTTATTGACTTAACTGTGTTTCCTTCAAGACATAACCATGATAAAATGTTGATATTTCCATGAGTTAAATATTTGTATTGGTATGCTATTTATGCATTTTTTGTTAAAGAAAATGCAATAAGAGAGTCCAAAGGCAATATTATTTTCTTAAATATATTTAGTATTGAGTTTAAATAATAATAATTAGATGGGGAATATGTAGAAACTTGAATATAGTTACAAATGTGGAACCAACAAGGAATATATAAATTAGAATTTATTGATTCTAATGAGTTTGATTTTTTGTATTGAATAGATGACAATGTAATATTTTTCAGTTAGATATATCATTATTATGCAACCAATGGAAGATCATCTTTATAACTGCTGCTCTAGAAAGAGCTTCTATATTTGGAAAATTTCTCTCTCCATAACACCGTGGTCAAAAGTGATGATTTATACTCAATCTTGGTTTGTTTGGGTACCAAAGGAAATTTAATAATAATTTATTTATTGTTATTATTTGTTTCTTATTGGGTGGTAAAATAATAGATTGAGTTATATATAATAATTTTGAAAATAATGTAATTTTAATAATTTGTAATCTATCCTCAAACATTATAAAAATTTTAATCCTAGAATTAATTAAATTATTTAAAGATATTTCTACTGCGGTGGTCGTGCTGCGGTAGCATTGTCGCCTCACAGTAAGATGTTGTCCTGTTCGATTCTCAACTAAAGCGTCTTCTGTGTGGGAGACATGTGTGAGTGGACGTACCTTCATTGAAGGTTGTACGTCAGGGCTGGAAACTCGGTACATAAAAATCTACTGCCAATCATTAGTGGACCGGAGTTCCGCTGTGGCGACCCCTAACAGGGGAAAAAGCCGAAAGATGCAACATTTAAAGATATTGTTTTCATTATTGAAATTTATAGTCTCTTCTGTATTATTAAAAATATGATTTCCTAGATAGAGTACATTTATAGATTCTTTACCTATTAAGTGATTATCTGTATTTATTGAATGATTTTTTTTTGTAATGAGATATATTGATTTATATTTATTACAATGCAAGTTAGATGTCTTTTGAAATTACTTATTTCCTCAAGATCGTTTAGTGTTTCAGGGAATTTGTTATTGTAAAAAAAAGAACATCATCAGCAAATGACACAATTTTGAAAATATATTTCTGATTTATTTCTCTGCCTATGAACCTCAAGTATCTGAATTGCTACATTAAATAATAAAGGAAAGAGAGGGCAAGCTTTTTAGTTCCTTATGTTTAATTCATAAAATCTGAAGTATATGTACTTAATTTCACATATGATTTGTTATTAATGCATATAGCTATTAACATGTTAATAAATTGTTCAGGAAAATCAAGTAAGTATAATACTTCAAATAAGTACTTCCACTCAATTGAGTCAAATGCTTTTTCAGTATCTAGTGTTATAAATGACAATTAATTTTTTTTATTATTCAACACATTGATCAAAGCAATTAGTCTTTAATATTGTCAGAAGTTTATATTTTATGGAAAAATCAAGAATGGTCTAAAAGTCTAAACTAATTATATTTGGTAAAATCAATTTTGTTCTATCTGCTAATATAGACACAAGATTTTATAATCTGCATTAAGCAACAAAATTGGTCTATAACAGAAGCATCCATGAGGGTTTTCACCTTCTTTTATAATTGGAGTAACTAAAGAGTAATTAAGGAATATTTCCACTAGGGTGGTATTTGAACTAAATGTTGAACCTCTACAAAAACTCCATGTAAAGTTATTATAACTTTTTGAGGAAATAATTTGTATAGGTACTTCTGGAATAATTCCATCATTTTCAGCAGATTTATTCATTTTAATACTTTTTTTATTTTTTATGTAATTTCTTGTAAAGAAATAGGTTTTAACAAATTAGTTTTGTAAGGAGGATAGTTTTAACTAAAAATTTATCTAAGTTAGCTAGTACATCTTTCCACCATTTATTATTCTCTGATTTAAGGATGAATAATTATTTTTGAAAATGTGTAAAATGTCTCCAACATCTGAATTTACTTATTTGTTTGAAATTTGATTATTTTGGTTATATTTTTAAGTGTCTATGATCTCTTGAATAAGATGTTATCTTAAGTTTTTCTAATGCAAGTTCTGGTTTTATGAGATAATTCATTATATTTGTTGTTTAGGTTTTCATTTCTTTCTTACTATCTCCTGTTTTATTTTCATGTTTTATAATTTCTTTCATTTTAAATTGTATATCTAACATTTCTTCTTTCCATTCTTTTACTTTATGTTTGCACCAAGACATTGTTCTACCATAAATATATGATTTAAATGATCCCCACACCATTATTAAATTAGAATCAGGAGTATCACTGAATATTATGGAAATCATCTATCTCCTCTAATAACCATGTTTTTTATTCCTTCATTTTGGTGATATATGCTGGGATTCTATTGATGAAAATCAATATTTTAAAATTGATTTCTATTCTTAAAGTTAATGCATTGTGATTAGAAAGGTACAGGGGATTATATTAAAATGTATTATTTTAATTGTAATATTATGAGAAATTAATATTTTATTAATTCTTGTTTGAGTTCCTTGTTTAAAAGAATAATGGGAGTATTCTAGAGAATTTCTGTCTTTAAACTAAAATGTGTCTTTTAAGTTAAAAGACTATTTCCATTTATTAAAAGATTTAGCAATAGGACATAGTTTAAATTTGCAATTTGATTTAGTTTCAGAAATATCTTAAAAATCACCTACTAAGATTAGATTTCCCTTATTATTATTTATCATATAATCAAGATGGTCATTGAACAATTTGACTCCCATTCCAGGAAGCCAATATAAATTAATCAAAGTCCATATCTTATCATCTTATCACAGTATTTTATGATAATCATAGTAAACAAACCCTCATTTTCTTCATATTTATATAAAACCTGAGGTAATTGAATCTATCTTTTCCATAAATAGCTACCCTTCTTTTTTTTAGATTTAAGAGAAGAAGGTGTTAATGTCATATACATGTTAAAATTCTAAAACATATTATTTGTTTTTAATGAAAAAATGCTTCCCTTGAAGGAATATAAAATTTGAATTGTTAAATTCTAAATATTTTAGTAGATTTTCCCTTTTTATGATTATTTAAACCATTACATTTATTAATAATAAATTTAGATCTATATTCTAGAAAAAAATAAATTAAAAAAAGCTACTTTTAATCTTGAATTTTAATATACATAAGAAGTAAAAGATTTCAAAAACAATAATAATAGCATTAAATCATTTTGCAATCCAAACAACCTACACAAGGAATAACAAAGATTCCTAGTCTTCACTTGAGATAACCAAGTTTCAAGACTACCTTTCACCCTGCAACCCCCAAAAAATAAAAGAGATTTTCTATAATATTTTAATAGAACCCATCTTAGTAGAACACTACAGTAACTAAGTGATATAACAGGAATCAAATTTAACAGATAATATATATATATATATATATATATATATATATATATATATAGATTAAAATGTCTAAAGCAATAACAATCTATTTAAATATGTAATATATACTAATATATGGATAATTGCAGGTATTTTACCACTCATTTGTCATTTCCCTATATGCTTTCTCTAAAACAGATAATTGTATACAAAAATGTATATGTTATTGTATTGTTTTTCACTAAAATAAATATAAATTATTATTTAAAACAGTATCCACTCCTTTCACCATTTTTTTCCATATAAGCTCTATCAATAGTGTGAAGGAGTAATGCTTTCTAAAGCATTCAATACTGTATCACACTCCAAACTTCTCAATAAATTATCACAATTCAACGTATCACCCTCTAATATTAAATGGTTTACTAGCTGTCTCACTAATCGACAACAATCAGTAAGATAGCAAGCTACCTGCTCCCCAGACTTACAATCCAAACTGAGGTTCCTTAAGGCTAGATTCTTGGCCCTCTACCCTTTAATATTTTCACAAACCAACTGCATATTTCCTGTACAATATCTTCCCTGACACAATATGCAGATGACTCTTTTCTTATTACCTGTTCTGACAGTTTCTCTAACTTTCTGTCTACTACTCAACATAACTTCCTATCTGTAGAAAAATGGCTGACAACCAACAAATTCTAAATCCCCCACCCAAAACAAAGCTATTACTCTTTTTTCCAAAAATCCTCTATAACCTCAAAGCAACCTTCATGATTTCTTCTCTTGACAACATCATCATACAACTTAACCCACACACTAAATTTCTTGGTGTTATTATTGATGACCAATTAAAATTTGATACCCATATTCAGTACTGCATCAAAAATACCAATCAAAAACTTGGCCTACTCCACAGACACAAAAAATACCTAGCCCCTTACTCTAGGCAGAAACTAGTTTAGGCCTTCCTCCTTCCATGTGTACTGTATGCCTTCCCCATCTCTTCACATCTGCAGTCAACCCTATTGGCTAAACTCTGTCAATCATACTACAGTGTTGCAAGATTTGAAAGTAACCAGCCCTACAAATCTCATTACTGCCATGCACTAAAAAACTCCAGTGGCTTGACTTTTCTCAGCAGCTACTTCACTCCTAGCTGCAAATGACTCATACTCTAATCTTAAAGTCCCTTTCCTGTCCTGTTCTATCCTCACTAATACCATATTATACCCCTCCTAGAACTCTCTGCAGCTCTGACCAGCTCCTTCTGGACACATATAAACCAAACAAAAACATTGGCAAACTTCTTTACAAATATAGTATTTCTTATGCATGGATCAAACTCCCCCTTAACATCTGAATCATTTCTAACATAAGTCTCTTTACATATGAACTTAAAACTTTTCTCCTAAATGCCAACACCTCTCACTGCAATGATCCCACTTAAATCCCACCATACTACCTTACTACCTCTTAAACTTTTAAAACCCACCTATTGCAAGTGTCGTATCTCATTTGCATCTTTTTCTCTTTTTGTTGATTAAAAAAAAATTCTAACTTTTGTACTGCATGTTATGCACATTGTTGTAATGCTTATGAAAACTTTATTCTCAGGCCTTTTATAAATCTCAAATGTTCTCATGAAAAGCACGTTATTGTAATGTTTGCATAAAACTTCATTGTCAGATGTTTTTCTTTTGTGTAACTTTGTAGTAACTGTCTGGAGCTTTTCTCCTCAGGTGTCCACTGAAAACAGGCCACTAGCTCAGTTGGACTAACCCTGTTACCAAATGACAGATAAGTAAATAAAATATAGTGTTTTAAGTATAGATACTGCAATCTATTTTCATGTTTCTTATCCCAATTTTCAAGAACAAATCTTATATTTAATAAAAAATGAATTCAGTATTTAGAGTGTTGAATATGAGAAACATTAATATATCTATGTCTAATCTATCTATCTATCTATCTATCTATCTATCTATCTATCTATCTATCTATCTAAGAAAAGTCTTAAAATAATCTAACAGTTATGTTTGAGTCAGAACTAAGACACAGCATAAAACTATTATTTTATATCAAAACACATACCCAGTGTTTACTATTTTGCATACTAACAAATTACTTGGGATGACTAATAAAATTATATTACAGTTCAATCACTTCCTCTTCACACATAACATGTTATGTGTGGTATAATCCAATCATCGTAATGTAAATAGTAAATCTATCATATAACCAGAACAATAACACACAGGGGTGTTACTTTTCTGTATGTATGTGTATATATATATATATATATATATATATATATATATATATATATTCAGATCTGTATCTAAATCTTTTTTAGGATATGGCAATACTTCATGATTTCTTTTCTTATATTTAAGAAAAAGATTAACATTTAAATGAATTAATTTATTTAAAAAAATCTGTAAGAATATGTATCTGCTGAAATTTCATATATATGAAGCTATCTTGAATAAATATTATGATTATATTATATCATAATCTTTTTAAGTGGAGCTTATCTCCCCGGGCCTATGCTGAAAATGGACATGCATCCAGTTAGACTAGCCCGGTCAACAAATGTAAAATAAATAAATAAATTAGATCTCTTCTATACTTAGTGTATAAAGATGTAGACACTATTGCTTTTCTGTTGATTTATAAGAAAAGCATTATTTTCTGTTGCAATAAAATAGCTTTGTCCTATAGTTGAAATCTGTTAAATTGGTCGGATAACAATTTTGAAACAAACAAATACTATTTCAAACAGGTCTCATTAATTTCAATAAGGCATACAAAATGAATTCAGTGTACTTCATTACAGTAAAATGAAAGCATCTAGTGTCTCTACAGCCACACTCCATTAATACTTCTAGATGTCAAATATTGCTTATGTACACTTGCAACAATAATCTGAAAAGTGTGCTATTAGCAATGCATTGAAAGAATTCATCTCAGATTATACACAAATGTATAAGCAACTACATTAGCATTTGATCTCCATCTAGTCCAGATAAAGAGATATTAACTATTGTTAACTATTGTTCATAAAATATCTAATTTATGTCACCACAATAAACAGGACATGCTGGAGGATAGATTCCTGTCCCAGAGACTTTTCATACTCTGTAACAAATTACCGATCTGTGTCAAGCAAAGTTCCTTATCTTGATGAGTGGATGGGAAATAGGAAATACACCCCGGGGATCACTTCTATGGCTCGGCTAGACAGGGGCACAGGAAAATAACTTTCTTGGGTGGTGTAAGCCACGGAACCTTGTTGGCTAGGCTTACTTAGGCCCTTGGGCTGATAGTACCTACCTATGAACCTAAGTATATATATATATATATATATATATATATATATATATATATATATATATACAGTTCCCATTCACATTTCCAAAAGTAATTTTGCTTAAACCTTAACTGCGATCTCAGAGTTAGTATATATAATTAGCAGGGGGGTGTGGTGGACTTGCCCCCTGCAAAAAGTAGAGAAAATTAGTTAATGTGGTTTAACGGTTTTCCGTTTTGGCAAAGTGCCATTTTGGAGAAGTGTAAATTCAGAGTTATGGTCTCGGCAATATATATATATATATATATATATATATATATATATATATATATATATATATATATATATATATATATATATGGGTCTACTACTCTACATCGAAAGAACATTTCTTTGAAATAGAGCAAGGGACGCACGCTTCAGCAAAAGTTCACTTCAACAAAAGTGCACTTTCTCTGAAGTCTAGTTTCCTGGGCGACCCAAAAAAAAAAAACACTAAAACATGTTTTTGCAGGGAGGCAAGCCCCCTTGCACCCCCACATCCGCCCACACCCCCTCTACTTAAATATACCAACTCCAAAATCACACTACAGCGGGGAAAAGGGAATATTCCCATTCCACACTGTAGTGTGGCTGCCAAAGTCAATGTTCAAAGTTTCACTACTTCAAACAAGTGGACTCGGTGACGTGGGTTTGAAAAATTGAAACTTTGAACATCTACACAGATCCCATATATACATATAAAAAAAAAAAAAAAAATATATATATATATATATATATATATATATATATATATATATACATAACCACACTCACTCATATATACAAACATACATATATATATATATATATATATATATATATATATATATACACACACACACACACACACACACACACACACACACACACACACACACACACACACACACACACACACGCATACACACACATGGATGTACTTATTTCCATTTATCTCAACCATCAAGTGTCACAAACATTTTTGTTTAGTCTCATATGTATGTACTCAGCTGACTGAATGAAATACTAAATGACTACAGTTATGTATATTATTTACGAAAAATTACAATCCCTATGGACACTATGCTTAATGAGAACTATAAAATCCTATTTAAAACCTTAAACCTTAAGAATATTACGAGAAAAAACAAAACATCTTATTTGCTATATATATATATATATATATATATATATATATATATATATATATATATATATAACTCCGTAGCAACCCTCATGATTCCAGAAAAATAAACTTCCTTGCAAAACATGAAGACATAAATTTATTATTTTGAAAGCCTATTCTCCACTTATTGAGAATTACAGTGCATTGAACAATCAGTATATAATTGATTTTATCAAGTAGGAGTTATTCAATACTGATTATTACTGGGCATCAAAATGATCATTAAATTTTAAGTTATAGATGAGATATCTGTACTGAAGTTCAGTTCAATGCTGTTTGTATCCATGTTCATCTTTATGACCTGCTTTAATATTCACATTCTATCCTGAAACCTAATGTTTAAATAACTGTTATAACTTCTGACTCACAATTGGTATAACGTGAAATTCCTGGCTCTTCACTAAAGACTACCTTCCGATAAGACAATTAGCAGGAAAGATTACACATGAGCTCAAAATCACATACTTTGACCTGCTTCAATTGAATCCAACTTTCACATACAATAACAGTCAGAGAGCTTCTCTGTCTATGATTCATAGAAGCAACTCATCCTATTCATTTAATGTGATTACATCCATACAAGCCACCAAAACAAGATATCAACAAGACAAAGAAATCCATGAGAACAAAAGGAGAACAAAAAAAAATCATTCCTTTCAACACTTCACCCATGCACCTCTCAGAGAAGTGAGACCAAAGACTCATCCCCACAGACATTTCACCCACATACCTCTAAAACAGAGAAGCAAGAATAAAAACTAAATTTTACATAATCTTTACTCAGGTACCTCTCAAGAAAAGAGGTGAGAAAACATCCAGTTGTCATCAGTCTCATTTCCATATCTCATATGCATTACAAATTATGTTCAAGTTTCAAAGCAGAACATTCCTTTTCACTCATGAATTAGAACACTTAAGCTGTGATACTATATACTAGATGTGAGAAGCAAGTCTTTTATCATAGCCATGTTTTGATTGAGAAGCTGAAAGGAAGTGATAATTTAGTTTGTAATAAAGCCCTCCTACTTCTGGTTTAACAATAGTCTAACTAAAGGATGCTGGGCACCAGTGCTGTAACCAGTGGAGTGGGGGCAGGTGGAACCTATGGGACAATCCTACCACACTGTGGGAAAAATAAAAAATAAAAAATAAACACACAAAAAAAAAGAAAAAAGAAAATAATACCACTGCCTCCCCCCAAAAAGACAGAAAAGGGTTGGGTTTAGAGAAAAAAATGGAGAACATTAGTAACTTCAAATGTGACATATAAAGTATTGATACAATTATTTTACTGTGCTCTGTTACCTTTACATTTAATACTACAAACTCCTAACAAATATCTTTGTTTACTGTTAAGACTACCCAGCACCTAACAGAAGCACAATATACTACAGATTGAGTAAGCAATCCTTGATGTGTGCATACATTGCACATATGCATAATCCAAATACACTGATTACAGGAAGCCAGTGGTGACACTGCTTTATAGCTCTGATGTTACATTGCAATGTTGACAGTATTATATATTTTGAAGTGTGAATTTTAAAGGCACAACATAGGACTACTTTGTAATAATGCACTGTTGTTTTGCCCTCCAAAGTAATGCATGCATACTTCACTATTACAGTTAAGCAATGAATGCTCAATTTAATACAACTGTATAAGTAACAAATAAATGTGCTGTAAAATTTAATGCTAAAATAACCCCACTGTTATGATGCATACATACCACATGCATCTCGCATACATGCCAATCTAGTAGCACAGGTTTGCACCTTCAGTTCCTTGTGTGTAACAGCTGCAGAAAAAAACAGAAAAGAACACCATTAAACTTATCAATCCTGATTATATCCAATTTTTAACTCTGACATGTAGTTTCTGCAAGTGATACACATCTGTGGGATGTTCCCAGTCCAACATTCCTCAATCCAACTGTCAAGGGTATCCATTTCCTCATCCTGAGGTCTTTGTAATGGTTTCTACATTGTTCAACAGTGCAGGGGATACCAGTAGCACTGGTCAGAGCCCAGATCAGACTATTCCATGCCTCTGCCTTAAAATCCAAGCCACAATACTTGCTCTGCAACACCCTGGGCCCATGTTCATTCACTAGAATCCCAACAAGCACTTTGGACTCCTGGAAACCCCATATTTGAGCAAAGAATCTCAAAAACTTTCCAGGAACACCAACCATGCCTATCATAGATCAAGACCAATAAAGAGTGATGTTTTCTCACTAGTTGCAGGCATTGTTACTTACTGGGGGTGCACACTTTCCAGATTTGCAACATTTGAAATTGTTGCATATTGTTTGCCATCACACAAACACATTGTGGGAGAATGTGTGGTGCCAGGAAATGTATTTGCATGATGGCCAATAGTATTAATTGAATGTATCTGGTGTAAGTTTCTGGCTGTCATGGTACTGTCCGCTACCTGAGTGGTCCATTTTTCTGGTTTGTGTAGTGCTGCTGCATGCACAAATGAAATGAGCATGGCCAAAGCCAGTTGTGCTAAGGGGCACATCATGAAAACAGCCCCACCCAAAAAAAAAAATAAAAAAACAAGAAAAAAGTATAAAACATGAAGAATTAGTTAAAATGCAGAAAATCAATCTATGACATGGAGAGAAGAAACTATTAGTACAGATGAGAAATGCATACATAGCTGTGAATCCCAACCCTTACTGCAATGCACTGTCACAAATCAGGAGGAGGACTTATCCATCTTTGCCCCATAAGCACCTTTTCAGCAAATACATGAAATAATTCCTCACACAACCAAGTGCAACTGAATGTACACTGATATCAAGGCATGACCTGTTATTTGTAAATGCATTCTATTTAATATATTTGGATGTAGTGCATATACTCATCACACACTCTGCTACGAATATTCCTTACAAATATGCAGCTGTGACCTACCTTTCTGTGTTTTGTGGTAATTCATCAGTTATGTGACCAGTTCTCAGAGACATGCAGTGTATAAGCCAGTCTATATCATATACCTTAAAATGTGTGAGGATATTCACTGGAGACAATATGATATGCAGTTGGCATCAAATTAATGGAAGGTTGGATGCCACAAATAAGCATAGACTTCTATTTTGGGGGAATACACAAGGGTATAATGTTCTTTAAAGGGAGGTGGAGACAAGCTGAGCTAGTGTTATGGCACAAATGAGGTTATGTTACTCTTGTTACTTTCCTTGTTTTGCATCTTGCCAGTTTGATCTTGTGAGGGTGGTGAAACCAGAAACTGCCATGTGTCTCGTTAATTTTGAACTTCTCTCTGTTATGATTTCACATTTCCAATGTATAGTGCTAAACTGAGGACATGCAGTAATCATCAATACTTTGGGGAGGTATCAATGTCTGAATCTTTGAGACCTGAGGCCTACTACTTGCTAATGGACACATACAAGTCAAATAAGTCTCTGCTGTCACATGTGACATAAATTTCTGTGCAAATCTCTCACCTTGTAGTTGCTTACTGTGCCAAGTGATGAAATACAAGGACATGTCATAATATTTTAATATAATACAGTACATTTTCAGGACTTATCTTGTAAAAGCACCAGTTGACAGTGTTAGTTCAGGGCTGACTGTTATGCAAGTAGTACACAGCCAAAATATGGGGAGATAAAGTCTGTGGCTCTGAGTTGTGGCCAGAAGAGGTTGCAGGGTTCCTGTAGTGTGTTGCTTTCCACCCTGTAGCACTTCACAATTTCCATGTCATGTATGTTGTAATAAGCTAATTGTGGTCTGGAAACTCTTCTCTTTCTCAGCCTAGGGCTGTTGGTAGCAGCAGCAGCATTGCCTACAACCTGTAGCACACACAAATGGATTTAAGCAGCAGGAGCTCCTACCATTCTTTCATTCTGTCTGTGTAGACTTTCTGTGTCTGTACTCCACTACTTTTGAAATCCACAGGAAAGGCCAGCATAGAGTATAAATGGTTGATTTATAACTTCCTGAATAGCTCCACCAGATTGGTTGATTAGCATGCA
Source organism: Protopterus annectens (assembly GCF_019279795.1). Lineage (NCBI taxonomy): Eukaryota > Metazoa > Chordata > Ceratodontiformes > Protopteridae > Protopterus > Protopterus annectens. The sequence goes on from NC_056733.1 coordinate 325,483,476, forward strand.
ATTCAGCTGCTTATGATATAATTAACATCTCTTAATCACAGCCTAGACAGCTACAGTTCATAAATAATCTACTCCATTATAAAAGGTAAATGTGTAGCTATCCCAACTAATGGTGAGAAAACTTTCTACATGTTCAGCAAAGCAAAATATTTCCCAAGCTCTCTTTACAGAGGAGCATTAAACTGCAGCAAGTATGCTGTTATTGTGTTACCTACATAATGCATATGCTGGAATATATTAATGAATAATGTGAAGCAAAGCCTTTTACACTGTTATCTTTATGCATTAGTTAGAAGTTTATTGATGGCATGCCCATGTTTGTCAAGCCAGTTCAAAAGTACAAATGATAGGCAATAAATGAAAATAGTAAGCTGTGTGATACATATGCACAAATGTTTCAGGGACAGGTGCTTTGATAGCATGTTTATCATTTCAAATGTATTTTATTAGCAAAATGGTTCATGTGCCTATTCCTTAGTGGGTGGGGGAAATCAAAGAGAAGTTATTGTTATGTCACAAACCAGAATTTGCTATTCTTTTAGGGGGTGGCACAGCTGATTTACTGTTAAGGCAAAAACAAGGATATGTTGCCCTTGCTACTGTCCTTGTTTTGTATCATGCCTGTTGTTAGTATATCACATATGTCATACATGTAGCAGTTTTCTAGTGGGTACTCCTACCTGCCTACATTAACTGTTTTATCTAGTAACAGTTACTCTGTAGTTATGTGATAGTTATGTGTATTATTCTGTTGTGTTTTAGGATGGGCAATGTCATTGAGGTGCACACCCCCTTCAGTGAGGCAGAAAACGCAATAATAGTGGATGCTCTATGTCAACATGGCACTTTCCTTCTTGGAAGGGGTCATCCAAATATGCCAGAAAGGCTGAGGGTATGGCGGCAAATCACTGCTAACATAAATGCCGTGGTGGCCACAGCCATACTTATGAGCAGGTGTGCCACAGGGCCACTGACATGCTCATATCTGCACAGAGATGTGCAACTGCTGTTACCTGAGACCAGAGGGTAACTGGGGGTGGGCCTGCTACAGAACCACCTCTCACCCCAATGAGGAATTCCTGGCAAACCTTCTAACATAGGACAACTGACAGCTGAGTGGCCAACAGTATGCCATTGATGGGGATGCAACTCCTTCTCAGTCCCAGGAAGAGCTTCCAGGTAGGCTTTGTTATATAACCAGTTCAATACTGGTGTATAGTAAAATAATTGAAATAAAAGTTACATCTGTGTCACTTGTGTTTTAGGGGATGGGAGTGAATATTAGTACAGTGATAAGCTCAGTTTAGAGTTGTCAGCCAGGTTCTTGGTAAAGTAAAACATAATGCTGATTGATAGGAGTACATGTAATACTTCCTGTCTTACTGTTAAATGTGATGATGTTGACCTTACCTCATGCTTAACATATTTCCAGACAGTCAGGAATCCAGCATTGTAGGCCTCCTGCAGGTGATAAGCAAAATCAAGTTATTTCACTACTGCAGATCAATTTCTAGAAATCTAATGTGTCATTTTAGGCCTGTGGTGTGCATTGCTGTACTGTCTGTAATAGTAGTAGCACTGTCAGTTGTTTAGCATATACTGCATCATAGAAGTTCAGGTATTAATGTATGCCTATCTTTCTGCCTTTTTATCACAGGTGATCATGCCAGTAGGACTGTGGTCTCTGTGCCATCTGACGTCAGTTTCTCATCAGACAGTGATGATGATTGTTGTGAAACTGAGGCACAGTTGGGGGTGCACAGGTTGAATCTGAAACAGAGATTGACGTCTAGCCACCCCCTTCTTTTTCACTGGACACAGCCAGTAGATTTACACCTAACCAGTCCATTGAACCCACAGATATAGGACAGGTGAAGGGCTGCTGCAACTTCAGACCCTATTGAGTCTGGCCATAGCTAAAGTATTGGTGAGGTGCCATGCAGGAGGGGTGCTCAGAGATGGCCTGCTAACCTCCACCACCTGATGCAGGTGTCTGTTCCTGTGCCACTCAGTGTATGTTTAAAGCCATCATGGAGGCACAGGCATGTTCTGAAAGGCACCCCAGATAAATGCTCAGGGTTGAGGATGTGTCACACAATCCAACGTGCATGATTGGGTACACAGTGTCACCAATTCCATAGATCAGATGAATGACACATTAGAATGAGAGATGTCTGTGATGGACAGAGGAGTGTCTGTCATGGACTGAGCAGTGCCTGTGATGGAACATCTGCTGGGAGGGGAATGGCATCCTCATGAGCATAGGTCAGCCATGACATTTGCTGAGAGCCAATGTGGCCATTCGCAATCATGCTCTTGTAGTAGAGATACTTCTGCTGGTCCATCGGTGAGTGTGCTTTCCACATCCAGACATGGTAGGCCATGGGGTCATGGTCCTGGGCATTCCCATCAAGGGAGCACATCCAGCAGACATCAGCACACCTCTCAACTGTACATATTTTTGCAGAATCTTCAAATTTTTGCCTCAAATGCTTGGTCTGCTTGTCATAAAATCTGTGGTTTGCTGGCAAATCACGGAGGATTGAAGTCAATAAATAATGAACAAATGATGACAGATATTTGAATCCTGTTATTCTAGCAGCTTCCTAAGTTTATAAGAGCAATGTTTAAAAATCTGTCCCTATTTTTGGGCCTATGCCCCCCACCCCCATCATTTTAGGCTTTGTCCAGATTTCTTACATTAAGATGTTGAGCGGTATGGACATCGGTCACACTCAGGTAGCATTACTCCATCTGACCTTGAGAGTGTAGCTGCCAGTGAAACTTCTGACAGAGACAGTTCCCATGGTTGAGTGCAACAATGATAAACTGCAACCTCTACAATGCATGGTTCACACCTGTCCAACATACCAAGATGAAGCACTAGCACTGAGCTTGGCTGTGTTCATGCAGACTCTTACACACCATTTTCACATGCAAGACTCCTACAGACACACACATAGCTTGCCTGCTTCCCTTTCTCCTCCACACACACTCACCGACCTTTTGTGTCAGCATAGGCCTCCACACCCCCACACACCCACACACCCTGTGCAAGTGATGATAACTGTGCCATATCCCTGTTTTCTCTCTCTTTTATTCTTTGATTCAGGGATACAAAAGCTTTGTGTCTGATGCAGAGGGTACATAGCTACATTAGTGTCTAGTATATCTGAATTTGTGTTGTTGAACTAATAATTGTACCTGTCAGTTATATTTGCCTTGCCAAATGATACAGTACATAGTATCATCATCACATTACTTTCTAGTGTATTCTCTTGCAAAAGTTGTGAAGTCAGGAACTGCAATGTGTGTCATTACTTTATAAGCATTCCCTTTAATGTCTTCCAGTACATATGTCTGATGAATATTATGAAACATGCCATCACATTCAGATCTAAGGGTTGTATGACAACACTGTAATCAAACTAATCAGAACAGTAATACATTATAATGCTTGCTTTTCAGGAACTTCACTAGACACATGTAGCACCTGGACAGACCACAAGGCTTTCTCATCAAGATAACACAGGGCCTACTAACTATGACAAAATGTATGTGGGTAGATTAAAAGACATGCCACTATCATCTGTCTGGTATTACATTACATTGCAACTGTTCTTCTAAACCTATTACTTTTGGTTTAAGGACTTGGGATTCAGGCCAGTTATCTTACATTAAGATACTTTGTAGTCTGCCCTCAGGTGGAAGGATAGGTAGCCTCTGCTGTTCTGAGCAGGGAATTGAATGGTGAAGACTTACTGTGTCTATTATTCTGAAAGTGTCTTAGTTCTGGTTTAAGCACTTGTGTTCTAGGCTACTTATTTCACACTAGAAAGGTTTCTTGTCTACACTCTTTTTGGAGTATTCTACTGGATTACTGTTTTATTTAAACCTAGACAGTCTGCTATCACTGGAGCACTAAAACCATTCCCTTTACATTAATAAGGCCTCTCCTGCACCCTTGTGGCAGAACAATGCAGCCAAGAACACATCTGACTTGGGGATTGCTGGAATAAGTCTCACTGTTGGCATTACCCCATTTCTTACTTGTTTAAAACAAAATAGTTTAATTTCACTTGTATTCTGGTGTTGTGTTTTGGGGTGTTTACACTGAGTGTACCATAGCTGTGCAGAGCTTGCACTGCTGCTCTGTGACTAACTCAGTTGTGCATTGTGAAACACTGACACATTTTTGTAACCCTAGCCCTCCATAGAGTAGACACATTTTGTTAGTCCTGCACCAAAACCTGGTCTGTCTAGCCCTCTCCCCATTAGTTACTACAGTATATACTTTCCATAATGGACGGGCAGTTTCCCACATTTCCAGTCAGCCTAATTTACATGGGCATCCTAAGGCAACAGAGCAACTGCCTCATGTATACTGACAACCAATTACTGCTAAAACAAACTAATGCACAAGTGAGAGCTGTATCTATACTATGAATTTCAAATCGATTCTCTCACATAACCAAAAAACAGATATCAAACATGTTCTCAGCACATACAATTCGGCTCTTGCATATAAGCTCGAAAGACATAAACCCACATATGCGGAAGTACTCACTAGAAACCTAAGGATTGGAGACCTCCCAAGGGCAAACCTACAGACCCAACAGAATCCACTACACATAATGATTCACACACCAGTACCTCAGTCAATAAACCCCGTAAGTAAAACACCTCAAAACCGAATGTCTTGCTCATAAGCGATTCCATAATGAGGCATACAGATGTCCCCTTCAGCAAGCTGGACAAGGAGAAGGTAATAGTCAGCTGCCTCTCAGGTGCCATGGTCCATCAGATGACACACGCAGTCAAGTCTCTCAACAAGCACCATTATGACTCTGTCATAGTCCATGTTACAGTGACTGACTGGAAACGTACCTCACTGTACTATATGAAAGTGCTTACCTCCTCCATAGTGGCCTTTTTAGGCAATGTCAGAACAACAAAAATCCCAATGTAAAAAAATTATCCACAGGCAAACTGAAGATTTTGCTGCTTAATGCAAGGAGTGTGAATCACAAACTGCACTCACTGGCAGAACTCCTAACCTTGGAAGATGCCCATGTCTGTGCAGTCACACAGACATGGTTCAAGGTGCAGACAGCACCCTGGCCATGCAGGGGTACAATGCCTTCTATATATTCACACATCAAAACAAGTGTGACAAAGGCAGAGGTGTATACATCTTCATTAAAGACAAATAACACTGCAAGACTAGTCAAGGGGTACGACTTTGTAGAGCTACTCTAAGTCCAACTAACTGCATGTTTAAATCATTCCATATCATTGATAGCTACAGTTCCCCCACCATGAACCATTAGGACCACTTTCCCTACTTGGACCTTATTGAGTCAATCACTAGACAGCCAAACAACTTGGTCATGTGTGATTTCAGCTATTCTTCCATTGATTTGGAGTCATATATATGCACAAACAGACTCACCCTAAGGTTACTGGATTTTGTTAATACACATACTGTATAACAGATAATCTGCACCCCCACAAGGGGCTTGAATGTTTTAGATTTAGTACTAACCAACACAGTGGTTCTCTGCTCTATCCCCTGTGTGTTGGCTCCTTGGTCTGTTTGGAACACAATTCAGTCTTGTTCACATTCACAATCATACCTGACACCCCCCCCCCAAAGAGCAGAAAGGATGACACATTGATCCAAAGCAAACTATAGGCTCCTAACCAATGCCATAAAGAGTTGCAAATCCTGTGCTACCACTGTCAATTACTGCTATACAGAGGTGTACAAAAATGGCCTGTATAAACTGCTAAACAAATGTTAAAGTCGGCTGAATGTGAATGGATCAAAACAAGTTCTTCCCAGAAAACAAGCCACCTTGGTGGTTATCAAGCATACATAGGTTATACAACAATTTAAGAAAGTAATGTCTAAGAACAAGGTGGAACTGAGTCAGCAGATGAAAGGCACCCACCACAGCTTGGACAAGAAAATTAGCTTTCTTGAAAAGTCCTGTAAAGCAATGTACAAACCTAAAGTAGCATCCCTAGCTAGAGATAATCAGGAGGTATTCTTTAGCTAAATCAGAAATCTAAAAGTGAAGGCCCAGCTTTTAGTCTAACTAGTAGTGAATGGTAACACTCATACTGTCTCTGAGGACATTGCCAACTTGCTACCAGGCAGTTTTAGGCAAACTTCACCCTCCCAGCCCCCAACAGACATACCCCAAAGCATGCCTATCACCAGTCCTCTACCTAGTAACTTCCTATGAACCTATGGCAACAACTGCCTGAACTCCAGGCAAGTGTCTGATCTTGGCCTGCTGGGATGGTTGTATATGCAATAATCTGATATAGCAGATTATATCAGCATTGTCTGTTGAGGATATGTTCATAACAGTGTCCCACATGCTGGTGTAAAAGCATGTTTGCAATGGCAAGTAAAATCTGTCACACCCACAGTTGACTGTAGTAAGAACAGAACCCCTATCTATCTAAGTACACACACTACAGTGCACATTCCTATATGTAAGCACCACATCACATCGGACTTTTACATCTTTGCAGATCAACTTGTAGTGGATGACATCAGCAGGCCACATGGGAGACAAGAGGTTGGGTGGCTGCATGAAATGGGTATGTAGGCTTCTGAAAGTATGAAAATACTTGCAGGCCATGCCATTGGAGAAGTAACTGTAGAGTCATACACACACAGACACACACTGCAGTAAGAACACCTCCCACCTACCTAATTATAGACTATAGAATTCAGTACTTTACGCAACCACCACAGCACAAGTCTGCCTTTCATGTGACTGCAGGTGAACTTATGGTAAATGACATAAGCAGACCATGTGGGCAGACCATGTGGGAGACAGCAGATTGTGAGGCCTGAATAGTCACAGAGTCATAGGTTCATATGAGGCCAGTAGCCTACGTGTAGAGTATGCCCTAGGTGTGTAGAAGCCTAGCTGTTTAAAAACAAAAGTTCCCTTATTGAGCATTCTTGGAAGTTTGAGTTTAACAGAGCAAGGTTATCAGCACCACTGACTGGCCCTGTCCATGAGGGAGCACACAACATTATATATTACACTTTGTAGTGTGGTTAATATATGTGTAAAAATACTGAGCTCCTAGGGTTGCATTGCTAGGGGAACATGAACAACACATGTATTTTTTGTAAATATATGACATATACTGAGAAGGTGCCCTGAAAAACAGATCGTATATACAGAAGATTAGTTGAATTTGGACTGTCACCTCCAGAGAGAGGTGACAACAATATGCTCATGTTGTATAGACAATATGACTGAATCAATTGTGTCAGGTAAACACGCTTTCCACACGGAAAGCTATGTATGGACAATTTTTTGTTTAGGACTGGTGCCCTTTTTTATTGGAAAGAGAGAGGAATGTTGGGGAAGGGACACAGGTATGTCTGAGGCAGGTAAGTTGGCAAGGTGAGGAAGCAATTTCTGACAGAGAGGACCTACAACACAAGACACAGGGATGGTGAAGAATACAAGAGTTGGTTAAACACCATGGTTGGGGTAAGGGTGTGGACCTTGCAAACCCATGGTAGTCAAGCTGGGTGAGAATGAGAATTGAGTCTTCACCCACTGGACTTTCATCACTGTCACCTCACTATGCTGATGGCTGCAGGGTCTGGTGTCTGTGTCTCCTTGTGTTATTCAGCACAATGGTGGAGAGCAATGTATCCATCTGGCATAGGCTTGTGCCCACAGTGTGGAGCACAATCCTATGAATGCTGCCTGTCAGTTCTTCTCAGGTGATAACATCCCCCACTCTGCCTCTGTTCCTGGTGGGAATGACAGGCCTGTCCTCTAAGGCAGAAGTACCAGAGAGGCCAGGCAGTGTACTGGTAGCACAAAGGGTGCCACCAGTTTGCGGCTCAGATATGCTTGGCCTTGGTGCCATAATCAGTGAAGTGGGGGCAGGTGAATCCCATAGGCCAGGCTTACCCATCTGTGTTCTAGGGAAAGAAATATAAAAAGAGAAAATATGGGTTGGGGTAAGAGATTGAAGAGATTGCACAAGTTGTCTTATTTGCTTGTTTAGGCTAAGTATAGTGGTCTTCCAGTTCTGAGTTCTCACTTTTGTATTTGTAGACAGTAGCATCTTTTTCTCACTGTATAACCTAGTAATGACAAATGTGTGTCTGTCCAGTGCAAGATAATACGGTCCCACGGGTCGGTGTAAAAGTTAATTGTAAAGTCCAGCAACAGCTCGCACACACACACACACACACACACACACACACACACACACACACACACACACACACACACACACAACACAACTGCCCCCATTTGACTACAGTGAGAATAGAACCCATACTTATCTCAGTACACACACTATAGAGCACAATACTTAACACAAGCACCATGGCTCAAGTCTGACTTAGAGTGTGTCAGACAACACATTATAAATAATGACATCAGCAGTGTCTGTTGGGGACAAGATAACAATGTCCCACAGGCTGCTGTAAAAGGCTCACTGTAAAGTCCAGCAACAGCTCACACACACACATGCACCCATTTGATTTCAGTGAGAATAGAACCCCTACCTATCTAAGTACACAGACTACAGAACAGAGTACTTAATGCATGTGCCACAGTGCAAGTCTAATTTGGTCAGGACTGCAAGGGAACTTATAGTAGATGACAATTGTAGGCCATGTGGGAGAAAAAAGGCTGAGAGGCCTGCAAGAAATGGATGTGTAGGCTTTTGCAAATCTCAACAAACTGTCAAGCCATGCCATTGGATAAGTAACAGTGGGATACACACATCTCAAATTTTGTACAGACACAGTTGGCTACAGTGAGAATAGAATCCCTACCTTTCTAAGTACACAGACTACAGTACATAATGCATGCACCATGGCACAAGTATCACTTTGTTAGGACTGGAGGTGAACTTATAGTAGATGACATTGGCAGGTCATGTGGGAGACAAGAGGTTGAGAGCCCTGCATGAAATGGATGTGTAGGCTTGTGCAAGTCTCAAAAAACTTGCAAGTTATGCCATTGGACAGGTAACTGTGGGATATACACTTCTGCATAGACATGCACACACACACACACACACACACACACACACACACACACACACACACACACACACACACACACAGTTAACTGCAGTGAGAATAGAACCCCTACCTATCTATGTACACAGACTACATAACTTAATGCACTCTCTATGGCATAAGTCTCATTTTGCCAGGACTGCAGGTGAATTTATAGTTGATGACATCAACAGGTCATGCGGGAGACAAGAGGTTGGGAGGCCATATAGGTATGTTGCTTCATAGTGTCACCTGAGGCTAGTAGCCTAATAGCAGTACCCTTATTGAGCATACTTGGCTGTTTGAGTTTTACAGAGCAAGGCTGTGAGCACCATCAAGTGGCCCTGTCTGTGAGTGAGCACACAACATTATGTAAAACACTTTGCATTGTGGTTGATATAGATATATATATATATATATATATATATATGGAAAAAGTAATGAGACCCCAGGGTTGTAGTGCTTGTTTGGGGTGGTTGGGGGGATGGATGTATTATAAATATATGACATACAGTTATATTGTGCCCTTCGTTTGCAATGTTTCCACATGTAGTTTTATGTCATACAAAGGAAATGGACAAACGCCAATAATAAAATATATACAGTTCCATAGTGCAATGAGCATTGGATTTGCAAGATGGTTAACAAAGTGTACATGCATGCAAGATAGGCCTGCTTGCGTGCATGGAAGCAGCGCCCAAAAGTAAGGCACATTGCTAATGCTTGCTTCTATAAAGTAGTCCTATCTGTACTCCAAGCCAGCTTTTTGTGATAGCTAATACCATTAATTGAATGCATCCATATTTTATTTTTGGGTGTCTGCTTTCTAGGCAATCTTTTTCTTCCCTTTTTCCATTTTTCGGGATGAGGTGCATTGTGCAAAAGTGAAATTAAAAGAAAACAAAGAGGAAAAGATACTAAAACTAAGGAACTCATAGCAAAATCTATAAACGCACAGTTCCAGGGCATAGCTAGCATCCCCCAGTAAATGGTCCTGTGGGATGTCCCCCCAGCAAACATCTGGTACAACTGTGATGTGTGCCAGTTATGGAAGTCATGATAACTGCCAGGGTTGCCAGCACACACATTCAAGATAATTCCCTGGGCATTACACGACTTGGCAGTTGATGGAGTCATGATATCCCTTGCAGTTAATGTAAATTCTACCCCACTTACCAGTTGGTGCCTTAATGTGCACATGAGTGCAATCTATTGCACTCTGCCCTTCAGGGTAGTGCACAATATGGTAAAATAGTTCCATATTGCTGGCCCTCTCTTCAGAAGTACAGGGGAAAATATGTGCTCACTGACATAGCATCCAGAAATTGGTGGAGGATCCTGGAGCCTGATGCCTGTGAGACACCCATCATATCCCCAGCTGGTCTTTGAATGGTACCAGTAGTTAATATTCGAAGGGCTAAATAAACCTTTGTTTCCACTGGGATGTGTTCCCCTCAGCTAGCTCTGGCTCTGAGTTGAGGGTGTCAGAGATTAAAGAGTTTTTGTTATGTCCACCCTGTAATGCTGTACAATCTGCAGCTCATGTAGCACCTGGAAAGTTGCCCTGGACCTGAATGCTCTTCTACTTTTTGGCCTAGGCCTATTGTCAGCAGCACCAGCAGCACTGGCTTACGCTTCTAACACATGTATATGTATAATAGCTGCAACAACCCATAGTATTTTGTCAATTAAAATTTCCTTGTCTTTATTCCAATGGTATTGAAGGATAAAGGAAAAAACAGAATGAAGGCTACATAGATACTTTACACATTGTTGAATAACTCCACTGTGTTGGATTGGTTGATTAACATGCAATTCGCCTGCTTATGCTATAATTAGCATCTATTAAACACACCTGTTGCTTGCTCATTAATGCACTATGTGCAGCTATGCACAGCTCCGCTCACCACTGCCCTCTTCTGCACACCATCTCATATATAAGATATGCATAGGCAAAATTGATAATTTCTCCATTCTTGTGATATCATGCAAACACAGACAATAAAAAGTGAAGGAAAGGCTACACACCCTGTAGGTAAGCCCAGGACCATCTATATTCCAGCCATAACACATACATGTGCTGCCACGGGAATAGTCACATAGCAACACAGAGAAACCTGCCATTCATTCCTCTGTTTCTCATGGTTGCACTAAGTGCCATATTGGACAAACAATGGCAAAGCAAAAAAAAAAAAAAAAAAAAGGTAAACCAGACATAGACCATACATTTTAACAGATAAATTATGAGGATGACACAAAACATGGGAAATGTGCACTGCTTGCATGCACTTTCACCCTTCACAGCCCTATCTGTTCACCTCTGCAAGTGTAACCTGACACACCCCACTGATGTCAGCATTCACTGTTCCCATGTATTCAACACGAACGCTGTGAAAGTACCGAGAGGAAGAGAACATCTCTACATGGTTACTCTTTTTTGAGCTTCAACAATTCTAATGAGTTTTGACCTCATTTACATCTTCACCATGCTAACAGCCTGGAATCCACATGATTAGTAACCATGTAGGCAGGGGAAACTGCACGGAAGCCCATGTTGTAACAGAAGAGTACTGTATCATCTACATCCTGTATATGTTTATATTACACTATAATACTCTGTTTCATGGAGGTTTACACATTTTAGTTGCCTGCATTACTTACAAGTATATTCTTCATTTGGGGATGGGAGAGCAAAGCTGCAATTAGGTCATGGCACTTAAAACGCAATTATTATGATTGCTACACTGATTTTCTAGCATCCATCCTGTATAATTAGGTCAGAATATGTGTGGTGTAATATGTTAAGGGGAGTTCTGTACAAATGTAAAAGCTTTTAATTGATCTTGTTTCCGTGTAGACTCCTTTCCATAGTTATATTCGGAAAGTTTTGGAATACACGACCAACATGAACATGGAGTCTACATGGTTGCTTTAGAGGTTGTTGAATCACTCCACCATGTTGCTTTGCTTCATTAGCATAAAATTCAGCTACTTATCCTGTAATTTTCATGCCACAAAGTTTCTATATTTGCACGTGAATGCACTCCGCTGCTTGCTGCTACATGGAGTTTACTGAATCCAAAAATTTTTGCGGCTGTGTGCACATCATTCTGGGATGCACACACGGTAAAAATTATCATGGAAGCTTTATTCATTCCCCCAAAAGAACTTTACTATAATAGATCTGGGCTTAGCTGTACTATTAGAAGCAGATGCTTTTCAATTGATCTATGTGCTCTTCTCATACCATAAAAGAAATGTTCTTGTAGATTAAGTACCTTAGGAAACCAAGTTATTAAAAAGAGATAATATTATCAACTTCTGACCTTTAGGCAGATAAAAAAATTATTAAAATAAAAGAAAAAGATGGCTAGGCAGAGTAGTACAAACACTTTTAATAAAAATATAAAAACAAAAGACTGTTAAAACAGGATGAGCGCTTTCATACGTCATCAGAGCCAATAATAAACACCACACCAGATTGAATTTATAGCTTAATGCCTGAGATCACGTGACTTCAAAATTGGCTTAATTGGGATAACTTTATTTTAACCCCTTGCCTTCATTGGCTCTGAACAAATGCATCCACTTTATCTCCACACATTCAGTTTTGGTCCTAACATCATCTCCTCTTGAGTTAGGTGTGTATAATTCCAATACCATAAATTTAAACCAGTGACTTGACCCTACTGTCTTAACATGTTTTGATAATGCTTTTCTGTCATCACCCTTCTTTGTGCTATAGACATGTTCTCTTATTTGATCCCTTAGACTCTGGTTCGTCTTCCCAATATAGAAACTTTTGCAGTCCACACAGGATGCACAATATACAACATTCTGACTGCTACAGTCAGCATGGAGTCTGATGTCATAAGCACGTCCTATGTCTGTGTGTACAAACTGGTCATCAGTTCCTATAAACCTGCACGCATTGCAATGGTAGCAAGGATATGTACCTATTCTGTCACTCACTACATTGCTTTTTCTACTGGTCAAAGGCTTGTAACAAAACATCTTTCTTAATGAGGGGTGATTCTTGAAACAAAAAGAGGGAGCATCTCCCAGTAAACCTTTACACTTCTCATCTGAGACAAGAACCCTCCAGTGTTTTCTAATAATCCCACAAATGGAACCTAAGTCCTTAGAATATATAAGACTCATTAGTGTTGGTTGTCTTGGCTTCATGGCCGAAGGGATAGACTGTTCGGTCTGTTCATTAAAGTATGCTCTAGTGCAGGTATCCCTCAACATGACCACATCATTCTGTGCACTTGCCACTTCTGAACTATCATACCCTCTACTCAAGAAGTTGGAGGTGAGAGGTGAGAGTTTCGAATGAGTCATACATGTCACTATCTTTCGTGCACAACCGGGTCATTCTAAAGAACTGACCCTCAAGGACATTCTTCTTGACGTGCTTGGGGTGCATTCTGCAAGAGTGTACTGTATTATTGGTTTTATATGATTTTACAAACTGTCTTGTGTAAAGCCCTTACTCACATACATATACACATTTCAATTAAAATAATTGTTAAGTTTGAAGAAATTGCAAAATTGATATACAAAACCTCGTGTTCAGTATAGCAGCCATGTAAAATATATAAGTTAGTGCAAGTTGTTAAAATGTGCAGATCTTCACTATAGAAAATTTGAATGAGTATTTTTGAAAAAAAAAAAACAAATAGTGCACTGTAGAAAGGAAACAAGGTAAACCTTAAACGTGGAGCATGAATGACAAAGAAGATGTCAAAACAGATGAGGCATACATGGATAGTAAAAGACATACATATGAATTAACAGCTTCTGAAGTAAATTGTGAATGCAAACCAAAGGTGGCAGCTGCAACTCAGGATGCCAGACTGAAAATATTTATTAATGCTTAAAAACCTGTTATTACTGTTAATGAAGAATAACGTAGCAAATTCAGACCACAGCCACTGCTACTTACAGTGTCTCTAGATCTCATATGCCAAGTATCATTGCACTTTAATATATTTAGTTTAGTGGCATTAAATGCAAATTACGCTAATAGTGCTTGCAGTGCACAGGCATATATTTCTTTATAGGAATACGAATAAATATGACAAGACAGATTCGATAGCCAAATTGGAGAATAAATTTCAAAAGAGCCAATCAAATAATCTGTGTTATATATATATATATATATATATATATATATATATATATATATATATATATATATATATATATATATATATATATATATATATATATATATATATGTGTGTGTGTGTGTGTGTGTGTGTGTGAGTGTGTATATATGTATATATATATATATATATATATATATATATATATATATATATACAGATCTACTTTAATCCATCAAATTTACGTTTCAACAAAATGTAAATTCACAGATGCACTTCCTCGAAAGTGCATTTTGTCGAAAATATACTTTTGTGTTAAAAAACACAATAAAGTAAAAAAAATAAATAAATAATACATGAAAACATGCAGTTTACATGTAACCTTAGTTGTACATCAACGTTTACTGTTGATGTACAACTAAGGAAACTATTGCTGACATCATGGTACAGTGGAGATTCCCTTTTCCCCACTGTAGTGCGATCTCAAAGTGAGAATATTAAAGTAGGGGGAGTGGGGGGCACAACCCCCCGCATGGGGGGTGCAGGGGGGCTTGCCTCCCTCCATAATAGTACAAGCAAACTGGTTAAAGCTTAGAAACTAAATAAAACAAAAATAAGCCGCTTGCTGCAAAGTACTCCACAAGAAGACAGCTTATTACTCCCAAAACAAGTTAAGTAAGCGCTTTCATCTTACTTCATTGAGTAAAATGCTATCAGACAAACTAACACTTTGAATCAATAGTAATATATACCAATGTAAACTTAGTCACATATTTAAATCAATTAAAGAATTAAAGAACAGCCACCTAAAGTTACACATTGTTAAAACACAGAATATTAAATTCATCAGTAAAGACTCATTGTCAAACCATTATTTGCTAGGGAACATTAAAAAAGTGAAAACATTTTAAATGAAACTGTATTTAGAATAAAATTTAAAACATTAAAAAGCATTCAAAGTAAAGAGGTCCTATAAGGCAACTTGACACAGGCGTACAGTGCATGCAAAGTAATGTATGGGTTCTCCATATTAAACTATTTTTAAACATTTTTAAAGACTTGATCTTGATGCATAAAATGACTCAAACGCTGTTACAAAATTAAAAGCAAATATTTACATGTTTCTAACCATTAATATGAAGTAAGATGTGACCTCTGTAGGCTCCTGTACTTTAGTACACAGGCTAAGGAACTCATGTCGTTCAAGCCTGGTGTGCTGTAAGCTTTCAATCTTATTTGCCACAAAAGTTAACGGATTTCTAATATCAAACTGAAAGGCCCTCCCCTAGGGTCATGTTTTATTTGATCAATAATCTGGAAACAAAATATATCCTGGGGATGTTCCTGTACATATTTTGCCAGAGCGTTCTCCACTCTGGATTTCTTGATACTGTACACATGCTCATAGACCCTGTCCCTGAGTCTGCGATCCATCTTACCCATGTAGGAACAAGGACAGAGTCTACAAGTTGGCAAATAGACTACACTCTTGGAAAGACAGTTATACCTTTTATTAATAATATACATTTTACCCCTGACAGTGAACACCTGGCCGACTTCCATATATCTGCAATATGGGCAACTTTCACACTTGTACATACCAGTAGTTCTGGATAAATGAGGTATGACTCTCTCCAATAGGTTTTTGAGGTTGGCTCCTCTTCTATAGGTGATCTTAGGGGTCGACTCCACAATAGGGGACAGGTACATGTCTGAGACTAATAAATTCCAATTTTTAAAAATAATCTGTCTTATGCTAGGGCCATCAAGACTGCATGATGAAATAAAAGTGATTTTGAATGAATCAAATTTTTCTGAATGTGTATGGTCAATGCTAGTAGTCTGTAGATCATTCAAGTGGAGGCTATGTGCTAAGATAGGGTTAAATTCACCATTGAACTTTTGTGTTGAACTTCAAAGTCCAAATTATCCAATAATTGCGGAGGATAACCACGTTTTACAAACATGTCATACAGAAGTTGACATTCGACTCTAAATTCCTTCTCATCGGACACCATCCGGGCCGCTCTCGCCAGTTATCCCTTCACTACTGATCTTTCCTACTGGTAAGGGTGACAACTGGTGAAGTGGAGGAATGAGTTGGAATTAGTTGGTTTCCCATATATCTTGGCTTTGAATGATTTTATAATCCTGTCCTTGTATAATTCAACATCTAGGTAATTTATACTCTCCACACCCAAGTTATGTGCGAATCTCAAAAACTGGGTAGACTCATTCAGGTGAGCCATAACATTCTGGATGTCATCGACAGTACCCTCGTACATGATGAAAAGATCATCCAAATATCTAGTGTAGTAATAGATATTTTTCCTAAACAGATTATTATTGAAGACATGGTGTTGCTCCCAATGGGCCCTCACAAGATTTGCAAAACTTGCCCCACATGGAGAGCCCATTGCAACTCCTGTCTTCTGCAAATAATAAATTCCATCGAACATAAAATAATTGTTCAAAATTAAGTCCAACAGTCCATCTAAAAGCTCACTTTCCCTTTCAGAGCCACCCTTCATTCTGATTAGACTAATTACCCATTCAATACCCATATCAACGGGTATCACAGTGTAAAGGTCTTTAACATCAATGGACAGGAGTAAAATGTCATCCTTGTACTCTAGACCATTGATGCTATTCATAAATGACTATGAATCTTTACAGATGTAATCAAACTTGCCTACAAATTTCTTTAATGTTGTATCTACAAACTTCACCAGTGGGTACGTAATGGAATTCCTACCATTAACTGTGGGCCGAACGGTGGATCCTCAAGGTCCTTGTGGACCTTCGGGATTCCAAAAATCACTGGCATAAGAGGAGCCACGCAAGACAAATAATTATAAAGATCTAAAGAAATCCTAGATTCAATGAACAAGTCGTTAAGGAAAACTTTTACCTTCTGCTGGGCTCGGTTCATTTTGTTCAGGGAAGCTAAACTGTAATGATCAGAGTCAAATAATTTCAACATACGTTTAGTGTAGTCATCATTGTGTGTGTGTGTGTGTGTGTGTGTGTGTGTGTGTGTGTGTGTGTGTGTGTGTGTGTGTGTGTGTGTGTGTGTGTGTGTGTGTGTGTGTGCACGCGTGTTTGTGCATGCATACATATATCTATATATCTATATATATATGTGTGTGTATATATATATATATATATATATATATATATATATATATATACACACACACACACACACACACACACACACACACACACACACACATATATATATATATATATATATATTTCAGTTAAAAATTTGTCAGCATGCAGATATTGTAGAATTACTATACAAATCTCACTGTTTAGTTAAGGCAACCATGTAAAATATATAGGTTAAAGCAAGTTGTCAAAATGTGCAGATCTTTACTGAAGAAAAATTGAATGAGCAGTTTTGAAAAAACAAGCAAATGAAAAAGCAACAAGGTAAATATTAAACATGGAACATGAATAACAAAAAAGATGGCAAAACAGATGAGGCATACATGGACAGTGAAAGACAGACATATAAATTATTAACTCCTGATGTAAATTGTAAATGTAAATTAGAAATGACAGTTACAACTCAGAATGCTAGACTGAAAATATTTATTAGTGCTGAAGAACCTGTTAATACTGTTCATAGGTTCATAGATGGTTACTAGGCTAACGGCCCTAGAGCCCTTACAAGCCTAGCCATATTTATCCCAAGTTGCCCCAATTATCAGTGGTTAGGTGAGTGAAGTTTGCAGAGGTAAGGGTCTATGGTAGTTAATAGCAACTTTCTCTATCAAGGATGGACATGGTGCCACTTCCGGAGTGAATTTGCTGTCACCCATCCATTGATCTTGAAAGCATTTGAAGAGGGTTATGGAGGTAATCTGTTTCATGTGAATTGGAAGCTTGTTTCAGAGAAGTGTCAGTGTCTGGGAGATGTATCTATCTCTCCATCATGACATGTTCATGTCAGAGGCTAGGTTAAGATCCCTGCAGTGAGTAACCCTCATGCGGTTTGATTTACAAATGTGTAGCCTTTCCATTAAGGATGGATCAGAGACTGCCCTGTAAGCCAGGCACAGGTCACCCCTTAGCAACCTGTAGGAAACAGGATACAGTGACAGGGCTTTCAGTGTACTCTGTAATTTCTTGGTGAGAAACCTCTTTGGTCTCTCCAGTTTTTGCAGGTGTCTGATGACGTACATACAAAAGGGAGCATTGTACTCCATTATTGGTCTTATGAGGGCTGAGTATAATGGAATTATAAAATTCTTAGATCTAGATGTGATGCCTTTACTTATAAGATGTGCCACATAGAAAAATCTCCTTACTAGTTACCTTTATATTGCAAGAAAAAGTCTCCGTGGGCTTTATTTTTTATTGCAACATTCTAAAGCCATTTTCCAGGAAGCTGTCACATCAGATGTCCCGTGACCCTTGACCTCACATCACACATGTTAATTATCTCATTCAGTGATGTCAGAGCCAATTCCAGTCTATGGCAGCCAAGAAGTCCCAAAAAGAAGCAAGAACCATGTGAATGCATTAAGACATCCAATAGCTCGACCAGACTGCCATCCAGGAAGTAAACTGCAGTATTACAAGGCTGAAAATCGAGAGGCATCTATTCTTCTTGAAAAAGAACAACGCATGGCTCAGAAATTACACAGGTACTGCAAACTTCCTAAATTCACTAACTGTAAGTCTTTAAAGGCAGTTATTGAAGAAGAATATTTATGCAAATACTGCCAATCTAGATGATGCAAAGGATGAAAGCAAGTTTTAAACAAGAACTGAATAAAAAAGCTAACGTTAAAATGATCCCTCCAGAATAAGAAGGCTTACGAAGAAGATGCACTACAAGCTTGGACTTGGCTGTTATATTATTGTAAATAAAAATGACTTTATGCCCATTCATCAATTTTTTTTTTTCTTTTTCATTGGACTAGTATTATTTGGAATACTAGTGAAGGTCAAATAATATTTTGTGCACTAGATGCATTTTAATATGAAGCATATTGTAGAGATATATCTTATGTTGATTTTCCATATGCTTATATAGGAGGAACATAAGAAGGGTACTGATAACATATACTCATAATATATCTGCATAATACAATATGTAGTAGCAGAGTCCATTGTTCTACTAAAACAAGTTCTAATGTCTGAACTATATAACACTTAACAGAAGGATTTGTGATAAAAGATTATATCTAGCCACATGGTTACATCTATAAAGTTATATATTTTTTATTGAAATATAACATTACAAGCCACAACTTACCTCTACTGCATAACTGGGTTAATAACATCTATATTTGTTATCTTATTTAAGTTGCTGGCTGGGTGGTGTTTATCCTAGCAGGATTGTGATGTTTTTTGGAATGCAAAATATTTACTGTAAGATAGTTAAAATAGTATATAGGATTTGATTTTTCAGTTCTAGAATGATGTATATGTTACTTGTTTATTGGATTAACCTTTCTCTTTCAGAGGATAGTGGTAAGTGGTCAGGCACTAAGGAAATTCTGAAAGAGAGTTATGTCACCTTCTCCTCTCATGCTATTATTTCTCAACATACACTAACCTTTACTCAAGATCCTCCCTATAACACACATAGTTAATTCAGGTGCATGAATATCTAAAATAATATTCACACAAGATGATTAACATAGTCTCATGTAATGTAAATGGCTTACAGGGCATTAAGAAGAAAAAGCTAGTTATGCACCTCATATACAAGTTGAAGTCAGATATAACTTTTTTGCAGAAAACTCATATGACTATGTAACAATGGGACAAGGGAACAGATAAAAACACTAAATGGATTCAGAAAATAGTAGCAGCTGGGGACAGTACCTCATCAAGAGGAACAGCTATAATAATTAAGAAATCTTTTAAAGGGAACATCATTAAACATAGTTATGATACTAAAGGGAGATGGTGCTATTTCACGTGTTTGCTTCCAACATACAAAAAAAAACTGTATTACTTTGTAATGTTTATGTTCCTTGTAACTATCAGCTTGATTTCTTAATAGAAATTTATAACTTACTAAATAAGCAACCAGATCATCTGATTATAATTGGTGGAGATTGGAATATAACAATTAATCTACTCAAAGATAGGTTGAAGACAAATTATACTCAATCTCCCCAAGCCACAACATTTTTATCAGAACTAATTGAAGAGTTCAACTTAACAGATCCCTTTAAACTTAACAACACAGACAGTCTAGGTAACAGATACACATATTTCTCCCCATACCATAAATCCTGGTCTAGAATTGACATATTTCCAATTTCTCAAAGCTTTGCTCATTATGAAGTACAGTATTACTCAGAACCTAGATCATTATCAGACCATTCAAAAATACATCTAATAATAACACAAAATAAAACTGATTTTACTACCCACATTACATCAGACTGGACATTAAACTCAAACCTGTTGAAAATTAAAGAACTGGAACAAGAGATTATAAATTCTCTTATGCACTTAAATGAAAACTTTTCAAACAATGATATCCCTTTGGATATTCAATGGGCAGCCTTCAAAGTTACGGCTAGGGGTACCCTCATCCAAAAAACATCATATTACAAAAAACAAAGAAGGGAAAATATAAGTAAAATAGAAAGTAAGCTAAGACATTTTGAACTTGAACTACAAAGAATTGCATTCCTACTATTGAAAAACAAATAGCAAGTCTACAGAAACAGTATAATGAGATTCTAAAGCAACAATATACATTTACAGAACATAGAATATCCACATAGCTAAATGGGTAGAATTGCAGCCTCCTGTGCAGTAGGTGCAGGGCTTGAATACATAGAAGAGCAAATAAGCATTTTTTTTGTGAAATAGAAGGGTGGAAGATTGGCCTAATGGTTAAAGTGTTTACCTTACAGACACAAGGTGCAGGGATTGATTCTCTCATGGGGTAACTGGCTAGGCTTAAAATGCCCTGAAAGGGCAGGTAGCCTAGTACTAACCTATAAACCTATAAGAATGCTACACAAATGTGTGGAGTGGGCTCAAACCCCTTCCAAAATGTTATCAAGACTTATCAACGTAAGGAACCCCACTTGTAAAATACAAGAAATAAAAGATAATATTTATAACTGATATTCAAACAATAGGGGTTTTCAAAGAAATATTTCAAACCATTTACGGTCCACAAGATCATATTAATGACAAGCTATTCCAAGCCTTTGTGAATAACTTAGAATTCCCTCAGATTACTGAATCCCAATCTAATAATCTCAGAAGTACATTAACAGAAGAGGAAGTAAGTAAGGCTATTGATAAATTAAAATCTGGAAAAGCTTCTGCTCCTGATGGGTATGTAGCAGAATTTTATAAACCTTTTAAGAAACAAATAACACCAATACTTCTAAAATTATGCGACAATATAATAAAAGTTGGGATATCAGGCCTTTATCCGAACAACACTAAAACCATACTTATCCCAAAACCGAATAAAGATCCCACAAATCCGAGCATCTATAGACCTATAGCTCTGATAAATTTGGATATCAAGATATTTTCAACAATTTTAGCACAAATAATACAGAAAGTAACCCCAGTCATAATAGCACCTGAACAGCTAGGCTTTATGAGTCAGAGACTAGTAAAGGACAACACATTAATCATCGATGCCCCTAACCCACTTATGTGCCAAGGACAAATCCCCTAAATATGCATTATCAGTACATGCAACAAAAACCTTTGACAGAGTTAATCAAAAATTCCTCCTCTTTGTACTTTATCAATTTGGACTCCCAAATGAATACATAAAATTGATTAAAACATTATATACTAAAGCAACTACAACTCTTTATATTAACAAGAAAACTTCTAACCCAATACAAATAGTAAATGGAACCAGACAGGGATGCCCACTCATCAAACCTGTTTAATTTTTATATAGAAGCATTACTACTGCAAATTACCCAGAGAACATACCATCATCTTATTTCTGTATCAAAAACTCAAGTAAAATACACAGCTTTTGCAGCTGATCTCAATATTTTCTTTCAATTTCCCAATACTGATTTAAATAAAATCCTATCATCCATAGATACGTTTTCCATGGTATCCAACTATGAAATTAATCCTAAGAAGTCAATCATTTATCCAATTAACCCACTGGGACATAAGGAATATTACTTTCCAGAGACTATTGTTAAAGTGCAATATACCTTGAAGTATTTAGGTATAAATTTTAGCCATACACAATCAGATATGTTCAATAATAATATAGATAAAATGTGGTCAAACATAATTGGTAACATTAGTAAGTGGGAAAAGTTTTAAACTATCTACCTTCTCAAAAGCTTCAATTATAACAATGAACATATTGCCTAAGATTTTGTGCCATCTGAATGCAACTTCCATGAAAATTCCAGTTACCTTCTTCAACAAGATAAAAGTTTGACCGGGAAAGTTTATATGGTACCCAAAAAGTACAAGAATTATCTATAATAAGTTAATACCTACAAAAGAAAAAGGAGGCCTAGGCCTTCCTGATTTTCAATTGTACTACGAAATTATTAATGCAAGTCACATCATGTAGATAGCAAATCATGACCCAGTAGGAAATGAATGGTACCCATTATGGATTAAATTATTTCACCGGGATATTATAACTTATAAAGTTAATCCAAAAATGATTCCCTTCTTAAAACAAGAAACTCTTAGACAATAAAAATTCACCCAATCTTAATAAACAACTGTGAAATTTTCGATATGCTACTGATATCAACAAATGTAAAAGACACAGTTACGCTTTTGCAACCAATACATAACAACCCAGATATAAAACTAGCAAATACGATGGTAAATCTAGATAAATAAAGATATCACCATTACAGGTAAAAATTCTGAAGCAAGGGAAGGGTTGAGATGTCCTAAAATATTGTCAGTCATATATGTTTTAAAAAATGTTTTAAGTAGCAATAATGTGGATGTGCCTTTAAGACACAAGATTTTAATTAAAAGTGTCATGTGACAAAAAGGGTGTGTATATATTGTTTGTGTTGAAGTTTGTTCAGTTTCTGATGAAGTCTTGCCACATGTGCAAGACAAAAAGTGCTTCATTAAACTGAGAGAGAATTAAACTGAGAGAGAATTTGCTTTGGTATTTCCAAGCTGTCTTTTTGTTCTTCAAATCAAGATAAATACCCTTTAATAAAAAATAATACAGTATGGGATTTTTACCAATTAAAAAAAACCCCAATGGAAAATATCATTAAATTACTTAAAGTTAGCAATAAATATAACCTGATAATTAAAAAAATCTTATACCTAGCAAGTACTATAACCAAAGATGTCAAAGTAGTTGAGCAAGATGTCAAGTTAGCACAACAAGTTCTAAAATTACTCTTAAGTAAAAAGAAAATGATATAAAATACATGTAAATTAATAGCAAATATTAAATATCAAAGTACTATTCTTTTTTCAAAGTTTTAGGAAAGAAAAGATAACACCATAACAGACAATCAAAAGGAATTAGCTATTAGAAATGGATCCATTTTATGATATCAAACACTCAGAAGAGTGAATGACACATAATCAACCCCATGTAAGTGAAAGCTTACAACATCGAAACTTCAGAACAACAATTTTTTTCCAAGGGAAAAAAATTGCTGTTCCGAAACAGCAACGACAAAAAAAAAAAAATGTAAAACATTACATAATGTGAGGGCTTTCCCCCCCACATTCCCCGATGTGGGGGGCTGTGCCCCCCACCCCCCTACTTAAACATACCAACTCTGAGATCGCACTACAGTGTTGAAAATGACAAAGTAGCGAAAGCGGCCAAGCAAATTCCTTCCCAGGGAAAGAATTCGCTGAAAAGCCGCTTCGCTATTTTGCCTTTCACGCTTTTCAGTTTGACAAAGATGCATTCGACAACCTGTGTCTGTGACAGCATAATAGGGAGCCATTAGAAATACTATGAAACTGACACCATACAAAAAGTTAATACATACACAGATCATGATCTTCAACAGTGCCTACCATACACCTGTCCACCTTAACAAATTCAACCCATCCAAGTCACCCTATTGCTCCTTCTGTCCTAACAAAGAGGCAGATATCCTCCACATCTTTTGGAACTGCAAAACAGTTGATAAACTATGCTCACTTAGATTCCTTTTAGAGAAATCAGGGTATTCAAAATTCACGTTGTCATGGGAAACAACTATACTGCATATATTCAAATGCAATAATAATAATTTCTCTAAACACATTATAATAGCACTATGCACCCTATTAAAAGCTTACATAGCAAAAAACTGGATAGACAGATCAAGACTAATCTGGTTAGAATACAAAAGCATGGCGAAAAAACATATATTGGCCAAGAAGCTTTATACAAAAAGTCAGAAGAACCAAGCCTACTATCAAAGGTACTGCAAAGCATTAACTGATATTCTGTCATAAACAGTATGTTAAATACTAATTATATAAGGATAGTAAACACATCACTTTGTTGAGATTAATAACCACAATAATTAAGGTGACTTATTTGTATATATGTATATAAGGTTTAGTAGAGTAGATTGTTATCATTATATAGGTTGATGTTATACCTCTAATATTGCTCACAGTTGTAAACTAATGTACAAGAGAACTGCTATATGATAAAAGCTCTTGGACTAACTTATAATATAACCATATCCTCGTAGTAATACAAATGGTAATTCTACTTAATTTGAATGTTAATGAGTAAAGTGGGCGATAACTATTATTACTTGCTTATGGTATGCACTCTGCAATGTCAACTGTACCACATGTATATGTCTTGTTATCGTTTTATGCATATTTTGTGAACAAATATTTAATAAGAAATTTGATAAAAAAAAAAAAAAGAATTTCCTTACTTCTGTGGATATGTGGTGGTCAAAGTTCACGTTGCTGTGCAGGGATGTCAGCTTTCCCAAAGGGAATAATAATTCATTTTTTTGCATTTAGCTTTAATCTGTGGCTATGGCATGAATCATTTGTCTGCAGTAATCCTGTCTGCAGTATATTAAATCATTGAGGGACTCAATGATTGCTCCCAGTTTGCAATCAACAGTGAACCTGATCAGCCGCAGGCCATCCAAGTTTGCCTGGACTTTTGACAAATAAATTCTGAACAATAAGGGGCCCAGCACAGAATCTTGTGGTATGCCATTGGTAACTGATCTTTTGCTAGAGGTGGGGTCACCCACTTTGACAGTATGTTTGTCGGTGAGCCAGTCAGATAGCCATCTGGTAATGTAGGGGTTAAATACTAGCTGGAAGAGTTTCTCTGTAATATCTGAGTGGGGATTGTGCAAAATGCCTTGGCTAGGCCAAGACTGGTGGAAAGTACTGTCCTTCCCCTTTCCAGGGCCTTAGTGACTTTCTCAAAGAACTCAACCATGTTTAACAGGCATGATGTACCTTTAACGAATCTGAACTGAGTTGAGTCCAGAGTTTGGAGATTACCTATGTTCTTGTTAATAAGATCCATAGTGATTCTTTCTATGGCCTTGAAGTTGAGGCTAGTCAAGCTTATAGACCTATAATCCCCAGGGTCGGTTGATGGTCCCCCCCTTGTGCAGAGGGATTACTGTTGCTGTCCTCCATTCTGTTGGAACATAGCCAGTTTGTAGGCTCTAGTTAAACAGAGAACCAAGAGGGTCTGCTAGGTCATATTTTAGGTTGTTTAAAAGGCAAGCTAGGATGTTGTCATTTCCATTGATGCCATGTTTTTGGCCTTAGAGATCTCTGAGATGACCTGCTCTCTTGAGATAATAGCTGAGGAATGGTAGCAGGTATACTTTGGGATATGACTGGATGGGATGGGGGGGTGAAGTTTGATCCAAATCTGTCAGCTAACAGGTTTGTTCTTACCTCCAGCTGAGTATGGGTAATGTCATCCACAAGTAGTTCAGTGCATAGCTGGGTATTCCCTTTTAGATTTCTGGCAAAGTTAAAGAATGGCTTATGATTATCCTTAGCATGGGAGGTTATGTTTGCTTTATAATTAGCTTTGCAGTACTTGACAAGATATCTAATTTGTTTGTTTAAGATAGAGAGGGATTTCTTCCTCTGCTGAGCCAGTTCCCTCTTGTTCATGGACATTAGTTTCTTTCTCTTGTTGCGTAGCCTGTTTATACTAGGGGTACACCACGGTGGCTTGTTTTTTGGCAAGACCTGGTTTTAATTTGGTCAGGTACAGCCAATCCTATACAACTGTTTAAGTGGTTATACAGGGCATTGGTGTACACCTCTTCATAGGAGTCTGCATTATCTGCAATTGAGGGGGCTTTTAAACTTCTTATACCATCACTTACTAGGAGGTAGTTTGTCTTTGAAACATTTTTAAATGATTTTGAGCTCTATGGGGTATCTGGTTTTATAATTACATCAAACAAGACTAATTTATGGTCCAATCTTACCAGGGAGGACATCACACAGGGGAGTGTGCAATGCTCTCCCATGTTAGGGAATATTATGTCCAGGACATTTGAGCCTCTTGTGGGTGTGCTGACTAGCTGTTCCAGAGCATTTGCATTGACAAAGTCCAAGAAACTCTGAGTCAGCATGTTTATGGTCATGTATGTTTCCTAGCTGATGGTATAATAATTAAAATCACCCTGCCAATCATTAGCGGATGTGGCAACCCCTAACCGGGAAAAGCCGAAAGATACAACAACAACCCATGAGTAAGGTGCTGGGCTGTATGGCAAGTAAGAACAGTAACTCCAGGTATACGGTATTCTTTTGCTGTTTCATGGTGGAGGACATTTACCTAACTATGATGTGGTAGGAGGAGTTGCCTATAGTTAGTTAGTTGTTTGACTGGTCTCGAGATGTACTTATCCTAAATGAAGATAGGTACAGGTGTATATTTCTTCACTGAAACACCTATTTAGCAAATCACTATTCAACGACCCCAAATTGTTGAATCCTCTCTTCTTCAAACGGCCATTTCAGCAAACTTTTTCACAGGGAATGGAAACAGTTGGCCATCATAGGGAATTTGCCTTTTTCCCTACTGTAGTGCGATCTCAGAGTTGGCATTTTTAGTTGAGAGGGTGTGGGGGAATAAATCCCCCCAACTGGGTGGGTTTTACATTTTTTTGAGTTTAGTGATTGGTGCTAAGTTGGACATCCATTTCTTTTCCCTGTGAAAAAGTTTGCTGAAATGGCCATTTGATGAATGGAGGATTTGATAATTTGGGTTCAACGGATAGTGATTTGTTAAATAGTTGATTGGATGAAGTGATATAGACCCGATGGATTCACCTCCTCCTTTGGTCTTTCATGCTTACTTTGTGGTCTGAACATATGGAAAGCATTACAGCCCTGCATGGCTGAGGTGCCTTCCATGCTTTTGAACATGTCTAGGTTACTGCACAGATGCTAGCATCTTTCAAAGTGGAGTGTGCTTTCAGGGGAGTGCAGTTTCTTGTTTAGACTCCTAGAATTAAGCAGCAGTACATTGAGTTTATCTGGACAGGATTTTGTTATGTTGGGAAGTTGGTTATTTTGACACTGTTTAAAAAAGGCACAGCAGGGGTGAGTAATGCCTTTGCCAGTATCTAAAAGCCTAGAGGAGATAGCTGCAGATCATCTCTGGCAAAGCAGTGTGGCCTGTCCACCATGTCATCCCAGGCTGATAGATATTGGATCTCCTTGGACTTATACCAGAAGCCAAGTCAATTGTTAAAGTCCATCATTTTTGTTTGTATTGTGGAATCATCCTCCAAAAATGTAGAATGCTGCTTAAGGCTAGGCTTATACCTACCTGTGACACATAACCTGAAAGCTCAGTCATATATCTATTCATATAGCCCAATGTGGTACATCTCAAGTCATTCATCCCAACATGGACACGCCTCTCAACCTCTTAGAGCAAGAAATCTGGATAAAGCCATAGATTAAAGTGGAACAAAGACCCAAAAATAAAATATTGATCTTACAAACTTAGAAAGTTGATAGAATGACAGGTTTTGCATTAGCATGAATTTTCTGAAGGGTCTGAAGTCTGAAACTCAAATGTCTGTCATTAGTTTCTAATTTCAAGCTTTAACAATTTGCCACCAATTTAACAGAAAACCACAATTTTATGAAAAACAGATGAAAAATATGAGGCAAAAATCTAGACATTCTATGAAAATCTGTACAGTTGAGAGATATGTAACATGGACTATGACAGAGTCATGCCAGTACTTGTGGCTGACAGACAGCTAACCGTGACTAATGAAGAATTACATATTAAACTCAGACATCAGCCACTGCTACCTGCTGTATCTGTGGATCTCATTGTGGCAAGTATCAGTGCAGCTTAATAGATTTTGTTTAGTATGGCAGACATTCAGGTATGGCATTAAATGCAAATTAAGTGAATTGTGCTTGCAGTATGGATATACATAGACAAGTATGTTTTTTATAGGAATATGAATAAATATGGGACAGATCCAATAAAAGAGTTCACATTAATGGATGACCTGTATTCCTGTACCCAAAAACACATCCATTAAAATGCTATCCTGAAAACATTTCTCAAAGGAGTTATATAGAACCTTTACATTCAAACAGAGTTGTATCTGTCATTGAGAGCAACAAACTTCCATAAGGACCACTGCTGAACAGTTACATGTTATGGTTTATGCATAATGCATGAAATTTTAATCCCTTGATTTCTATAATTCTGGTCAAGAGCCATGCAATGGTAAACAGTTTAGAATAATAACAAATCAACAATGCTATTTGGTAGAAGCAATCATCTTCAACAACTACAGTGAGTCTTCCTTTGCTCTTTAAACACAGATTGTTGCTTACCCATCAAATCTTAAACTCAGTAAAGTAGCAGTCATGATTAAAGACTGCTGGATGGTTTTCCCAGCTATTTAATTCACTTATACCATTTTAGGAATCTAATGTTTTGGGTATAAAGATAAGGTAGCCATGAAGGACATACATGAGTTATTTATATTGCACAGTGCCTTGAAAAATTAAAGGTATATACCTTTAATCAAATTAACCATTACCATTAATGGGACACCTTGTTTTGAAAAAACATAATGCATGGAATAACAAATACTGATTTTTCACACACTTTGATGCTCTGCGTCATCCTTAATAATTCACCACAGATCAACATCTTTATGTCTCTCATCAATCATTTGCAGCATTCATAACAACAAGACAAAATAATGACTAAACAAGCCAGTAAATGAAAATAGTTTTCTCTATAAAGAAAATGTGAAAAATTGGGGATGTTTTTTACCTGCAGCAGTTACCAGTGGACTTTATAAACATGATATCTAACTTAGCTGTACCTAAAACATTATTAATCACAAGAAAAACTGAAATGAAGACTAAATTGTCTTCAGATAAACATTTGTGCCATATTGATATATAAAATAACTGGATAAGACTGAATCAGCAAAGAACACTATTTACATGCAGGAAAAGTGATTTTCCAGGTATTTATATCATACAGCTTCTGTATAAAAATAGGGAGAAGTTAATTCTGTGTTTTTCTCTTTTAAGGAAATCTAGACATCCTTGATAAATTCATAGCTGAAATATTCCACTGTAGAAGTTTCTCTTTCTAATTACTCTGTTCATTGAGTTTATAAATGCTCACGCATTAGGCTAAACTTTGGGATTTCTAGCCATAGACACTAGTTGTAAAACTGAACAACAATTTGTTTTTTCCAATGCTAGGTAAAGTGAAACATTAAGTAAATTTCCTAAAAGAAGGGTGAAAAGGTTAAGTGTTGAGATCTTTGACCAGTAATACAAGTTAAGATAAATACACCAAAAACCCAAGTGTTTCTTTTTTGGTCTATCCTTGCTAAAGTCAGAAAAGTAATTACTAAAATTTGGAAATGTACAGTTACCCCCTCTATTGTTGAATTTATCAGTATGGCAAAAATTGTTTGCAGTAGTGAATTGCATAGTATAAAAATGAGAACTTCTAATATTACGCATTCATACAAATCTTGGCTTAAACTTAAAGACTTGCTTTAAAAATGCTAATTGTCATTGATATGTATAACTCTGATGTATTGATCAGCTGTGGACCTATGTAAATAGTTAGTTGCTTGTTTTTATAATTGATTTGTTTATTGTCTTAAAACCAAATAAAAAAAAGGATATCATAGATATTATCAACTGTAAACTATATCACACTTGATGATAAGTTTGTCAGATTACCTAGAGATATAAATTGTTTATCCTGGAGAGTAATTTACATCAGTATCTGTGAAGACCATGATGCATTTTATATAGGGAAAACAAGAGACGTCACTAGGGAAATGTATATATAAGCATTATTATGATTTGAGGAAAACGAATGAGTACAATGCTCTGTTTAAGCATTCAACCCTCTATTCTGGACGCAATAGTTTCTTTTTTCCTATTTTTGAACATATGTCCCCGAATCCACAGGGAGTCACTGGGAAACACTAATGGAATATAAAGAGTTGCAATGGCAATTAAAACTCAGTGCAGGGACATTCCTTGGTTTGAATAACAACATTTCCATTAGCACTGTCTTTAAATTAAAGTCTGCTAAATATATAAATGCATCACATTTTTTGATACAAGCTATTAGGATTTTTCTTTGGTACTCCTTTGAAAGTTCATTAGAACAGGATTGTTTAACAACTTTTTAATGTATTCACACATAAATTTCATTATTTCATTATTTTATTCACTTCAAACAGCTATAAACATAATACTGAATATTAATTAAATAAATATTTCTTATAATGACCATTTATGTAGAAGATTATTTTAAAATATGTGTTTTTAAATGTGAATTTTAATTTACTTGGTAAATACTGACATTGTCTATCATTGGATGATTTAATTCAACATGTGATCGAGACTCTTGTATTTAATCGATTCTGTTTAGATCTCTTTAGTTCAGATGAAGTGCATTTGTTAATGTATATGGATGAAAGCGATTAACTTTTTTAAAAACAATAAAAAGAGGTGTACGGAGTTTGCGTTGATTCCTTTCCATGCTGCAGTTTGTAATGGCATTCATCTTTCTGTTTTATAAGATAAATATTAAACAAACTGTTGTACCTGCAGAAGTTGGCATATTAGAGCATTCAGTAATTATGCAAATGAACAACTTCTTTAATGGACACAAGCTCAAATAAATCCACAGCAAACGAAATCAAGGCAGCACAGCAGAGCAAACAAACTCACAGCAGCACAGTAAAGCTGTAAAAGTAAATCCACATACGTTTCCGTTGCCCATATTGTGTTAATATCAAGGAAGGTGAATCACCTTCCTTGATATTAACACAATATGGGCAACAAAAACGTATGTGGATTTACTTTTACAGCATTACTGTGCTGCTGTGAGTTTGTTTGCTGTGCTGATGTGATTTCATTTGCTGTGCATTTATTTGTGCTTGTGTCCATTAAAGAAGTTGTCCGTTTGCTGAGCTCTGTGTGAGCCTTATTTTAGGTTTACTAGTTTTAATTTTGGGCACTCAGACCACTGTTTTGGTTTATAAGCATTCAGTAATTGACAGTCTTAACACTGTATGTGATTGTACGGTTTACTATCAAAATTGAAAGAAAGAAAATTTGAAAAAAAGAACTGTGCAAACTGGATCCAATCAAAGCACAGGGAGTAGACAGAATAAGTAATAATGACCTAAGAACACTTCAGCAAGAACTTACACTACCATTATTAAGCAATAACCGATGACGTGGTGTGGTATATTTAAGATTTACCCACGGTCAGTGTGGTTTAATCATGAGGGCGATACCAGAGTGATTAAACAAAGGCAAACGTGGGTAAAACTTCAATATACCACAATCACGGAGTCGGTTATTGCTATTATACAATGACATTATTTAAAAAAAAAATACTTACTTTTCTTAATGTTTTCGTATAACAGCGGATTGCTGTTCTTCCGCCAGTTGTGGTATACTGATTCTGCTTTTTGATGTACTGCACATGCATATGGGACTTGCATTCCCATGCATACCCAGTACATCAAGCCTTTGAAATGGAAGCAACAGAGAAAAGAAAGTCTTCGTTGCTCCGTTTTATCTCTTTTTTTTATTTAAAAAAAAAAAACAAAGATTTTGGGGCAGTTTATACCAACGGAAAAAAGTCCGGGCGACCGGACCTTTTTCCGTTGGTATATTGTGGGATTTCCAATGGGCACGCTGGTTGGGCTGGCCAATCAGCATGCACATTTTAGAATATTAATAGGGAGGAATTGTATAATATCTATTATTCACTAGGCCATACAATATGGGGTGATTCCTCAAGATTGGAGTCATGCACTTATTAAACCTGTCTTTAAGGGAAAGGGGAGTAGGACAAACCCAGAATCATATAGACCCTTAAGTCTACTTTCATGTTGTGGAAAAATAATGGAGAAGGTAATACTGGATAAGTTATTGTCAGAAATGGATAGGTTGGGACTAGAAACCATATATCAGCATGCATATGTTGAATATAGATCTATTACCACCTATAACATGATGTTCTGTAACAATATAATAACAGCTTTGAATGAAAAATTGTGCAGTGATGTGATTTATATAGATTTAACTTTAGCATTTGACTGGGTCATGCACAAAACACTGATCAATAAATTAGTACAACTAGGTATTGATGCACTGTTGATAAGATGGATAGCTGCATAGCTTACAAATAGGACATGACAAGTATCACACACCAACTGGACATGTGAAATCCTTGGTTACAGTCAAGGTGTCCCACAGGGCTCTGTCCTAGGCCCTTGCTTGTTTAGATTATATCTTTCAGACAATACTTTTTCATCCGAGGTGTTCTACAGTCTATATGCTGATGACCTGATATTGGGTAAACAGATTACAAGTGTTACAGATAAGGCATGTCTGCAAAATAATTTCACTAAATTGACCGTTTGGGCACAGGAGAATAATATCTTGATAAATACATCAAAAACTAAGCATATGGGAGTTGGGAGACATAAACTGAAAGGTGAATATTTAATACAGCACACAGTGATTGAAACTGTAGACTCATTTAAGGATCTGGGTATATGGGTAGATTCAGCTATGAGTTTTTCTAATCATATCAACCTCTACAGTTTCTCCCAAGTAATTCATACAACTATGCACCCAAACAAACACCACCCCCCAGGATCCATCATCGACTGGATCTTAGTCTCCCATCCTGATAAAATAACTCTCTCTGGTACTATCCCAGACACATTCAGTGACCATCTCCCTCAACATCGCTCAACCAACAACAGTAAACACCAACATCACTATATCCACACTCGCAATCTCAGCAACTTCAACCTGACACAATTCTCAAACACTTTTAAATATACAAACTGGCAAATCTTTTATACTCTTCCCCTTGACAATGCAGTAGAATATTTTAACTCTATCTTCCTAAAAACCCTCAACTCCCAAGCCCCTCCAAGAAACAAACTAATCAAGACTAATTCTGCTCCTTGGCTATCCAAGGAAACTAAACACATCATGCACTGCAGGGACAAATCCTGGAAGCTATACCAAAAAAATAAGATACCCTCTACCTTACTTCAATACACTGAACTCCGCAACCAAGTAAAGAAACTAATAACCTCTGACAAAAAAAACTACTACAACAAACTTCAATCCAACAATAACAAGAACCCAAAACAATTCTGGAAAGGTATAAATTCCTTACTCCACCCAGGATCTAGGAATAATCCCTGCCCTGACCCTAGCTTAACTGACTCAGAACTAAGCTCTCACTTCAACACATGTTTTACAGAATCCATAGCTTCTCTGACCAAATCTTTTCCCAACAACAATCCAACCATCTCTTTCTCCTCTACTCACAACACCCCTAATAACAGTGCACTTAATTTCCAACTCAAACCTGTACCTACTACTTTCATAAAAAGACTCCTATCAAAACTAAAGCCTTGCTCAAATGCCCCTGACAACTTACCCTCCTCCTTCCTCAAATCTGCTGTTGAAGGTGTTGCTTTCCCTGTCAGCATCCTAATTAACAGATCTTTAAAATAATCATATGTACCCAGACTCTGGAGATCTGCCTTCATTCTACCTCTCTACAAAGGAGGCAAAAACTACAATACCTCCAATTTCCGCCCAATTGCCCTTCTCTCTCCACTTTCAAAAATACTTGAAAAATGTGTCCATCACCAACTTATGCCTTTTTTAACTCAGAATCACCTAATAACTCCTACCCAGCATGGCTTCTGCCCTGGCCACAGCACCACTACCGCCTTACTATCCTTCTTAGACACAGTAAATCGAGCACGTGACTCTGGATTACTTGTATCCACAATACTGCTAGACCTTTCCAAAGCCTTTGATACCATTTCCCACAAGCATCTTCTCTTTCATCTCTCCAACCTTCATCTCTCCCCTGACACCCTTTCCTGGTTCTCCAGCTACCTATCTGACAGATCTCAAGCTGTCATATAGAAGAACTCTACTTCCTCCTTCTTGCCAACACCCACCGGTGTTCCCCAGGGGTCCATCCTTGGACCCATGCTTTTCAACATTTTCATTAACAACCTTCACTCAGTCATCCCTGACACAACAGTTATCCAATATGCAGATGACTCTACCTTAGTCTGTACCACCTCCAACCTACCTGAACTCCTGACTAAAACTCAAACAGCTTTTTCCACTACCGGAAACTGGATGCACCACAACCATCTCTCTCTCAACTCCAATAAATCCAAAATACTTCTCTTTCATCCCTCTAGAAATTTCTCCCTTGACAGGAATGCTTTTATAGTCCTTAGCCAAAAGAACTCTGCCATAGAAGTGGTCCGTTCTACAAAACTCCTCGGCATTACCATAGATGAACACCTTAAATTTGATATCCACATCCAGCAAAACATAAAGAAAACCCATCAAAAACTAAGTATGCTGTATAGAAATAACCACTTTCTCTCCAACTCCGCAAGGCAAACTATCGCTAATACCTACCTCCTACCCTCTCTACTATATGGAGCCCCTCTACTAACTAACCTTTCCTCTTCCAACACCTCTAAACTCGAAACTTGCTATAATAAAATCTCTAAATTCGCAACTAAATCCAAAACCTCCACTCACCACTGCCTAACCCTACAATCTCTGAACTGGCTTGAACTCTCAAACCTCCTTGACTATCTCCAACTAACCACCGCACACAAACTAATATTCATTCCAGAAAAATGGCCAGCCTTAACAAACATCCTTCCCCCATACATTCCAACCAGATCTCTGAGATCTGAACACCAAAATTTAATCTCTGTCCACAAACCCAAACACCCTGCAGGCCAACTCCTTCTCTCCTTCACTATAGGCAAAAAATGGAACTCTCTCCCTCCTTTGCTCAGGACCACACCTAACCCTGAAACCTTCAAAACCCTACTTTTCTCTTACCTATCCACTAAACATAAATGTTCCTGCTTTCACCCTACCTAAAATCTCACAATTTTACCCTTTGACCTTTCCATACTCCTGCTCTTCTCTACACTATTACCTATTTTCTATTCTCCTAACTAATCTAGCTAACTTTCTCAAACTAAACAATCTCTCCATCTCAACTCCAAGTATTGTATATATTGTAAATATCAAGTAATTCACTGATGCTTATTGCCCAATGAGTCTAAACTTACTGTTCTGAATGTAAATACCTACTAGCTGTTCTACCTAAATCAAAATTGCATTTCAATGTTATTCTGTCCACCTGTACCTGACTGCATGACCTCATATATGTATTTCGTAACACATTATGTAACCTTTGTAACCATGTTTGTATGTATTTCCATTGCATTATGTAAACCTTTGTAACCATATTGCTTATTGGAGCTTTTCTCCCCGGGCCTCCACTGAAAATTGGCACACCTCTGGCCCAGTGGACTTCCCCGGTAATCAAACTGAAATAAATAAATAAATAAAATAATGACCATTTATGTAGAAGATTATTTTAAAATATGTGTTTTTAAATGTGAATTTTAATTTACTTGGTAAATACTGACATTGTCTATCATTGGATGATTTAATTCAACATGTGATCGAGACTCTTGTATTTAATCGATTCTGTTTAGATCTCTTTAGTTCAGATGAAGTGCATTTGTTAATGTATATGGATGAAAGCGATTAACTTTTTTAAAAAGAATAAAAAGAGGTGTATGGAGTTTGTGTTGATTCCTTTCCATGCTGCAGTTTGTATTTGGCATTCATCTTTCCGTTTTATAAGATAAATATTAAACAAACTGTTGTACCTGCAGAAGTTGGCATATTAGAGCATTCAGTAATTATGCAAATGAACAACTTCTTTAATGGACACAAGCTCAAATAAATCCACAGCAAACGAAATCAAGGCAGCACAGCAGAGCAAACAAACACAGCAGCACAGTAAAGCTGTAAAAGTAAATCCACATACGTTTCCGTTGCCCATATTGTGTTAATATCAAGGAAGGTGAATCACCTTCCTTGATATTAACACAATATGGGCAACAAAAACGTATGTGGATTTACTTTTACAGCATTACTGTGCTGCTGTGAGTTTGTTTGCTGTGCTGCTGTGATTTCATTTGCTGTGGATTTATTTGTGCTTGTGTCCATTAAAGAAGTTGTCCGTTTGCTGAGCTCTGTGTGAGCCTTATTTTAGGTTTACTAGTTTTAATTTTGGGCACTCAGACCACTGTTTTGGTTTATAAGCATTCAGTAATTGACAGTCTTAACACTGTATGTGATTGTATGGTTTACTATCAAAATTGAAAGAAAGAAAATTTGAAAAAAAGAACTGTGCAAACTGGATCCAATCAAAGCACAGGGAGTAGACAGAATAAGTAATAATGACCTAAGAACACTTCAGCAAGAACTTACACTACCATTATTAAGCAATAACCGATGACATGGTGTGGTATATTTAAGATTTACCCACGGTCAGTGTGGTTTAATCACGAGGGCGATACCAGAGTGATTAAACAAAGGCAAACGTGGGTAAATCATCAATATACCACAATCACAGAGTCGGTTATTGCTATTATACAATGACATTATTTAAGAAAAAATACTTACTTTTCTTAATGTTTTCATATAACGGCGGATTGCTGTTCTTCCGCCAGTTGTGGTATACTAATTCTGCTTTTTGATGTACTGCACATGCATATGGGACTTGCATTCCCATGCATACCCAGTACATCAAGCCTTTGAAATGGAAGCAATGGAGAAAAGAAAGTCTCCATTGCTCCGTTTTCTCTCTTTTTTTTATTTAAAAAAAAAAAAAAAAAAAGATTTTGGGGCAGTTTATACCAACGGAAAAAAGTCCGGGCAACTGGACCTTTTTCCGTTGGTATATTGTGGGATTTCCAATGGGCACGCTGGTTGGGCTGGCCAATCAGCATGCACATTTTAGAATATTAATATGGAGGAATTGTATAATATCTATTATTCACTAGGCCATACGATATGGGGTGATTCCTCAAGATTGGAGTCATGCACTTATTAAACCTGTATTTAAGGGAAAGGGGAGTAGGACAAACCCAGAATCATATAGACCCTTAAGTCTACTTTCATGTTGTGGAAAAATAATGGAGAAGGTAGTACTGGATAAGTTATTATCAGAACTGGATAGGTTGGGACTTGAAACCATACATCAGCATGCATATGTTGAATATAGATCTATTACCACCTGTAACATGATGTTCTGTAACAATATAATAACAGCTTTGAATGAAAAATTGTGCAGTGATGTGTTTTATATAGATTTAACTTCAGCATTTGACAGGGTCATACACAAAACACTGATCAATAAATTAGTACAACTAGGTATTGATGCACTGTTGATAAGATGGATAGCTGCATGGCTTACAAATAGGACATGACAAGTATCACACACCAACTGGACAGGTGAAATCCTTGGTTACAGTCAAGGTGCCCCACAGGGCTCTGTCCTAGGCCCTTACTTGTTTAGATTATATCTTTCAGACCATACTTTTTCATCCAATGTGTTCTACAGTCTATATGCTGATGACCTGATATTGGGTAAACAGATTACAAGTGTTACAGATAAGGCATGTCTGCAAAATAATTTCACTAAATTGACAGTTTGGGCACAGGAGAATAATATCTTGATAAATACATTAAAAACTAAGCATATGGGAGTTGGGAGACATAAACTGAAAGGTGAATATTTAATACAGCACACAGTGATTGAAACTGTAGACTCATTTAAGGATCTGGGTATATGGGTAGATTCAGCTATGAGTTTTTCTAATCATATCAACCAATTGACTTATGATAGTTATAGAACTATAGGTTGTATAAAAAAAATTATAAAGTCTAAGAAATCAAACATAATGAAGCCATTGTTTGTTAGTTACATTAGACCCAAACTTGAGCATGGAATAACAATATAGAAACCCTACAGGAAAACAAGCATGAATAAACTGGAAAGAGTGCAGCAGATATATACCAAGGGTAACCATAGATGTGAAAATCTAAGTTATTATGAAAGACTAAAATATCTGAACTTGTATAGTGTCACTTAAATATATTTAAGATGAGATCTTATTCAGGTATATAGGGCATTTAGGGACAACTACCTCTGAGAATGTTTGGGGTTATCAAAAAGTACTAGAGAATCATCAGATAACCTGTGTAGAAGATTCTATAGGAATGAGAAGTGTACTAATTGGTTCTCTGACAGAGTATCTGATGCTTGGAACAGACTATAGACTACCAAATTACATTAAAGCAAGTACTAGTTTAGATATTTTTAAGAACAGCCTGGACATTTATTATGGGAACAAGTGTTTTGGTATATTGGCAAGCTAGAAGGGCATTAATGCACGTGCTTGAAACATTTGAATGTATGTATGTATTTATATATGTAATTGCAAACGGCAAAACAAATTACTTTTCACAATTTCAAAGTAATATACCAAAAACGGAATCGCTACCACATTACAATGTCGAATCAGCTGATTAATGCAGCAGATTCGACATTGTCTCCAAAAGCATCCCTATAGAAGCTCATGTAAATTAAACTCCTATACCACATATCATGTTTTTGCAGGGGGACAAGCCACCCTGCACCCCCCTGTGGGGGGGCTGTGCCCCCACACCCCCTGCTAACAGAATATTCCAACTCCAAGATTGCACTACAGTGAGGATATGGATGAATTTCCAAAAGCGATCTCTGTACAGTGCATCGAACTCTTAAAGGAAATGCACTATTGCATTCGCATAAGTCTATTCGACCTTTCAATTAATTTTATAAATAGTAGATGACAATCTCATGTTCAGAATCATAACAGATGTCCAACTGACATTCGAAAAAATGATAGTAAACCGATTATATAATTACATGTTGTGCAAATTGATATCTGTGTATCAGCTTTGTAAGTGCTACACTTAGCATACCGTTACAGAAAAAAAAATTAGATTCTAGCCAAGTCAAGAACAGCTGCAATAATTTATGTAAAATTTATGCTGTGTACAACTAATTTCAGATTTATTGGCTTATGCAATATATTGCGTCCTGGAAAGTTAACAATATAGTGCATCGTGAAAAAACAACCACTCCCACCTCAACCACAGCCAACAACTCCACGAACTTAGCCACTCAGTTTAATACTTACTTCACAGAATCAATTCAACAGCTTGCAATGACCCAGACCAACACCAACCACACCCCTCCTACCCCAAACCACAACAGTTTACATCCTCCCAAAAGCAACAACCAGTTTACACTAAACTCAGTCTCCATTAACACCATCAAAAAACTACTAAATACACTTAAGCCCACTATCTTAACTGCCGACAATCTCCCTGCTGACTTCCTGCAAATTGCAGCAGTAGAAATCACATACCCTGTAGCCATACTTATAAACAGGTCATTATCTGAAGCTTACGGCCCCACCATCTGGAAAATATCCCACATCTTACCCTTACACAAAGGAGATAACTCCACTGAACTAGCAAACTATTGCCCAATTGTAATTCTATCCTTTCTCCCAAAAATTCTGGAAAGTGTCATACACACCCAACTTATGGACTACCTCCTTACACACAAGCACCTGTCTAATACTTGACATGGTTTTTGCCCCTCTCACAGCACCATCGCAACCCTACTGTCCTTTACTAACACAGTTAAACAGCATAGAAACAATGTTCAGTTTGTATCACCCATATTCCTGGATCTGTCCAAGGACTTTGACATGGTCAACCACTCCAAACTCATCTATGTCCTCTCCTTCCTTAGCATCAGTCACCCCACTATCACCTGGTTCCAAAGTAACCTAGCAGAACATCAACAGGATGTCTGCTGGTAATGAGGTCTTTCAGCCCTTCTCCCTGCCACCTTAGGGGGTTCCCCAAGGCTCCATCCTTCATTATCTTCTTCTTCTATCTCTTTTTACCAACCAGATCCACCCAGCTACACCTCAGGCCTCAGTGGTTTAGTGCACTGATGACACTACCCTGATCTGCTCAGCTTCCTCCCTCAAAGACCTCCATTCTATTACTCAAGATTCCTTCTTATTCACTGAATCCTGGTTCACTAGCTCCCAACTTATCCTAAATCCCAACAAAACAAACCGTCTCTTCTTCCCAACCAGATACACCTCCCCATCCACAACCTTCAGTATCCTCTGTAAAAATAAAACTATTATCACCCCAACAAACCACACCATATTACTAGGAATGGAAATGAACAATAACCTGACATTTGATATTCACATTACCCAATCCATTAAAAAAGTTCACAAAAAATAGGTCTCCTGTATAGAAACAACAGATTTCTGACAAATAACACAAAAGTCACTATTGCTAGAACCCACCTCCTCTCAACTCTCCTGTATGCCTATCCAGGCTTAACCAAACTCTGCAAGACACATCTAGCCTAACACAAAGCCTGTTACAATAAATTCTCCAAGTTTACCACTAATGCCTCATACAAGTCCCATCACTGCTCATCACTTAAGCAGTACAAGTGGCTTAAACTCCCTCAACTTCTTCTCTTTAATCAACTTACCTTCACCCACAAAATACTCTATCAATCAGAAAAAAAAACTGCTTTCAGCGATATCATTCAGACAAACTCCTCCTCAAGACCCCTTCGTTCCAGCAACAAACTACTTCTACACACCACCAAAGCTAATCATTACTCTTACTCTGCTAGCATGATCTAACACTAATGGTAGTTTCACTTTAACTGTACATAATCATTTGGATATACCCACTAAATGTAAACAACCATTTTGTATGTAAATTACTGTTGCTCTATTTATTGAGTCTGAAACTACTCTCTTATATGTATTTGCTTCTCACTTGGCTGTATTTGTTTCTCTGTTGTATGTATTTGTTACTTTTGGAGCTTTTCTCCCTGGGCCTCCACTGAAAAAGGACCTGTGTCCAGTCGGACTTTCCCAGTAAACAAATGTAAAATAAATAAATAAACAAATAAATGCTTTACAAATTAGTTTCAGGGATAAAGTTTTTTTTTGTCTAGCCCCATTTCTAGTGTCTAGTGATGACATTCTTACTAATTTGAAATAAATAACAAATTCCAAACTACAACAGCTGCCGTAACTGTAAATAGCAATTTCCAAATAAACTAATTATAGATTCGTACTACATTTTGCAGTGATTAGAAAAACATAATACCACCAAAAATGTGCTTACACTCAGGTGACTTTTACAAATAAATTGTTGCAATAAAATAAATACCTAAGTGCAAGTTGTTCATATGTTCATTGTATTCCAGGCTAACAATCACTAGGGCCCTTACAAGCCTAGCTATGCAAACTAAATTTGACCGACAAATGTGATTTAAATAGGGGGTGATTTACTGACTACCTCTGTCCAACAGAGACATAGGAACCAGTCCAGAGGTGAATTACTGATTACCCATCCATTAGTTCAAGTTGCACTTAAATAGGGTTAAGGATCAATTGTACTTCACATGGATGGGGAGCCTTATTCGGAGAGTGTCAATTCTCGGAGAAAAAATATCTGTCCCTCCAAGTCCTATTTATGTTGCAAGCAAAATTTAAGTATTTTGATCTAGTAGGTTCTGATTCTGTTTGTTTTGCATATGTGCAAAGAATTCATCAAAACAGTGTCCAGTGATGCCTTGTCCACCAAGCAAAGATCACCACTCAGTAGTCTGCAATACAAAGTAAAGAGACAGGGCTTTGAGTTAATCGGCATGAGACATTGTGTTTCTTAATAACTACTAAAAGAAAAATTAAAAAAAAAAATATATATATATATATATATATATATATATATATATATATATATATAAACACTTTATAATATCGAAATACTGAAATGTCGAATTTCAGTATCTCGAGACTATAAAGTTGAAGTTTAGAAATAGCAAAAGTGCCTAATCGCAAATTCGAATATCTCAAATTCATGGTTATGGCTTTACGCTAGGTAATGTCTGGGATTGTATGTGGATGGTGTGCAGTGTTGTGTGTGGATTTAGGTGTTATGTCAGGTAAGCAAGTATTTTGTAAGGGTTTTGGGTGGGAGGTTGAGTGTATGTGAGTGTGCTGATATGTGTGATTTGTGTGTGAGGGACTGTAGAATGTGTGTGTGTGCTTGCTTTTGTTTACTGTTTGGGCGATCTCAGAGTTTTTATATATAAGTAGGGGCTGGGGGGTGCAGGGGGGCTTGCCCCCCTGCTTATTTGTGTTGTAGGTTTGTGGAGGTGTATTATTTTGTTTGTTTATGTTGTGATGTGGGTGTTATGGTATATGTGTGGTCTGGTGTGTGCTGTGTTTTAGATGTTTTGAATTTCGCGGTTTTGGTCTTCGCGGTTTTGGTGTTTCGGTGTTGTGTGGATTCAATTTCATGGTCTTGAAAAACTGAAATTCGAGATTTCAGTATTTCGAGATTATGAAGTAAATCCATATATATATATATATATATATATATATATATATATATATATATATATATATATAAAAACAACAAGCCACTGACCA
This sequence comes from Protopterus annectens, assembly GCF_019279795.1. Lineage (NCBI taxonomy): Eukaryota > Metazoa > Chordata > Ceratodontiformes > Protopteridae > Protopterus > Protopterus annectens. The sequence goes on from NC_056733.1 coordinate 325,526,621, forward strand.
ACAATGTGCTTCTTCCCTGTATTCTTTTCTGCATGGAACTTTTGTGGATGTTCCATTTGCTGCATGTGTCTGGTCAGCTACATACCAAAGACAACATTATACTTAGTGTTTACTCTGATAAGGGCCATGTACACTGATACAATAACCTGTATGGGCCTAGATGCCATGCTCTTAGTTATAAGTTGAACAACACAGAAGGATTTTCTTACTACCTTGGACATATGTTAGTCAAAGGTTAAATTGTTATCCACCTGAATTCCCATATCCCTGATTAGGGAATCAACTTTTAGGAGTGATTTATTGATTACATAGTTACCTGGGGTGGCAATCTTCCAAAAATATACTATAATGCATTTCTTGGTATTAAGTTTATGCTGTGGCTTTGCACCAAGTATTTGTCTGTGTAGATTTTCCTGAAGGGTGTTGTCATCTTGGAGGGATTCAGTGACTGCTACTAGTTTGCAATTATCTGCGAACTAGGGAAGCCAGAAGCCTTTGACATTGGCTTTGACACCCGAGAGGTAGATGTCACAGAGGTGTGGGCCTAGCTCAGAGCCTTAACGTTTCCACTAGAACCAGCCTCTTTGTGGCCTCACTGATCCTAACCTCTTGGTCCATGAGCCAGCTAGCTATTCAGCATGTATAAAGGGGTTTATGCATAGCTCCATATGTCTGTTAACAATGCTTGGGTAAGGTATTATATCAAATGCTTTAGTCAGACCTAAGTAGGCAGCATGCATTACTTTCAACTCATCCATTGACTTAGTGACCTGTTCAAAGAACTATACCAGGTTCAAAAAGCATGACTTTCCTCTGACAAAGCCAAAGCATTGGCATTTTAGAGCAAAGTAAGTTAAATCCTAGGGGAGGGGCCATTAAGACTAGACTAGAAGAAAAGGAAGTGAAACGGCAACTTAGGCTGTGTGCTTCAAAGTTTCCTGGTAAAAATGAAAACATTTCTTTACAGCCTTTTATTGAACATGACAGCAAGCGTTTATATTTTTTTTTTTTTTTTTTTTATAATTAATTGATGTGTTTTAATACAATGCTCATAATTTTTAACATAGCTTTTTTCTCCAGGCTTGCTTAATTAACTACATGCGCTGTCTCTTTAAGGATGTTTTTCTTACTCATAATGTCTAATTAAATAGTTATCACTAAGATGTAAAAAAGAGGAGTTTTTTTGTCAGACTGTGATTCTGACAAAGTCCTAGTATGTACAGGATGAACGCATTTAATCAATTTGTTATATTTATTATTTTCTTGGTTTTAAAAGAGTGGTTTTATTAAAGTAAAGGTGAAGTCTGGGTGCTGATTGCTAGTGGTACATTTTGTGGAAATGGAATATAGTTTAGTATAAATAAATGTAACAGTATATTTTTTGGAAACAGATGTCATGTATGCTATTATTAATTCAAGGTACAGTTATTGAAGATAAATATATGCAATGTCTTAGGTATTTCTATTTCCTCATATTTTTCATTTTCTAAACAAGTGGAGGTAGTAGTCTTGAAGGATAAAAAAAACTCAGAATACTACTGAGAATTTACACTTGTACATTTACATAAAATATTTGTTAGACCCATCATTAAGTACAATAATGCAGTGGTGGTGCTGTGGTAGCGTTGTCGCCTCACAGTAAAACGTTGTCCTGTTCGATTCTCAGCTAAAGCGTCTTCTGTGTTGAGACATGCGTGAATGGGCATACCATTGTTGAAGGCTGTGTGTCAGAGCTGGCAACTCGGAACGTAATAATCTACTGCCAATCATTAGCGGACCAGTGTTCCATTGTGGCGACCCCTAATCGGGAAAAGCCGAAAGACACAACAGCAACTTAGAACAATATTCAGCTGAATTAGTTTGAAATGGTACAAAAAATATTTACCAAAAATTTAATCTTTTTCTAATTTATATTATAAAGATAAATGCAGAAAGTTAAGTTCATTTGCCATCAATTAACAATAGTTCAGACATAAGCTGATTCTGGCCTATAAGGCTTTTAATAACAGTGTGCTACCAGACATCATGAATTTAAATATTAATAGCTACATAAAAATCATAAACTTTCAAATCGTGCTTTCATAATAAAAAGTCATAGAATGAGTATGACAGGTACCTATATCACTCAAAAAGTACCAATATTATGGAATAAATTGACATTGTTTATATGTAAATCATCCTCCTTGAATGGTTTTAAATCTGACTTAGATAAATGGATGGGTGATTGGTATATGATCCAAATTTTAAGAAAAGCCTTTTGGCCTGATCAGTAGAATATAAACACATAAACTTATGATCATATGAGCTGTTTCATACCTCATAACCTCTTAGTGCAAAAACATAATGAAGGGGGGCAGAGGCCCAAAATCAGGGACAAGTCTAAAACGTTGCTATTATAAACTTAGTACATTCCTAGAATAGCATGTTTTACCTTAACATGTTTTTTCAGAAGATATGAAGTCTGAAACCTAAATGTCTGTCATTATTCACTGACTTCAGCTTTCAATGATTGGCCAGTAAACTACAAATTTTATGAGGAACAGGCCAAATATATTAGGCAAAAATCTGGACATTCTTTAAAATGCTGAGAAGTTGAAAGGTATAGTTCTCTTGCACAGTATTTGTGAATTGTACTGGTGGGTTTATTAATCAGAAATGACAAATGATTTTGTATTGCACTCTATGGGCAGAAAGCCCCATACCCTAGTTATTAACAGGTAAACTTACTATAGAACGGGGGGTTAGAAGTATTTATGGGAAAGTAACTGGAGGACATGGGAAAAAATCCATAAATAATGTCTGGAGTGAGTTGTGAAATATTGGAGGCCCCTCTGACCACCTTTTTAATATATGCTAACCATAATTCTAATTTTTTTACTGATCAGGAAAGGAAGCTGTTTCCTTTTTTGATCGGTTTTGTTTAAGCAATTTTAGATTTCAGAAAGTGTGCTATCAATGTGCAGTGTCCGACTTAAGATGTATCAATGTTTCTGCATGTTGACTTTTCCTAATATACTCATATACATATATGTATTTATTTTATTTATGTGTGTGTGTGTGTGTGTGTGTGTGTGTGTGTGTGTGTGTGTGTGTGCATGTGTGCCCATACATACCAAAAAATGCATTATATGCAGATAGGCACACATATAAGCTTCCACATATTCCTACATTATACTACTGTATAAGGCACACTCACACACACACACACACACACACACACACACACACACACACACACACACACACACACACACACACACACCTATAGACATATATATATATATATATATATATATATATATATATATATATATGGATCTACTTCAGTAGATCAAACATATTACAAGTTCAAATCACATATGGCCAAGACTATATGTTCGAACTTGTAATAGTTCGAACACTGAAGTGAAAAAAGAAAAAAACAACAAAAAAGAAAAGTAAATGTCTGTAGCAGGGAGGCTATGCCCCCCTGCACCCCCCACACCCCCCACACCCCCTTACTTAAATATACCAACTCCGAGATCCCACTACATTGCGGAAAAGGGAAATCTTCCCATTCCGCACTGTAGGGAGATCTCCATTCAGTCCAATCGAACATTTACAAGTTCGAACATATGGTCTCGGCCATATGAGGTTCGAACTTGTTATATGTTCAATCTACTGAAAGGGACCTATATATATATATATATATATATATATATATAAATATATGTATTTATATATATATATATATATATATATATATATATATATATATATATATAGATATATATACATATATATATATATATATATATATATATATATAGACATATATATACATATACATAGATATAGATATAAAAAAATTTATACAGACAAGTTGCCAAAAATCTTGTTGACCCCAGAAAAATTCCAGCACATCTGATAAAAAAGCAGCTTATTTTATTTTCCGGCAGTGTTTCTGTTTCTGTATGATATTGCAGCAGAGTTGGGATGGGGAATGTACTCTTTCTTTACCCTTTCCCCACTGCAGAGTGATCTCAGAGTTGGTAGTTATAATTAGCACAAGGTGCCCAACTTTTTTTTGATAAGGTGTTGATCAACATATTCAGTTCAATCAATTGCCTTTTGATGCACTGAGTTTTCAGTGGATGGTCATATACGTATATACATACCCATATCCATATGCATACCGATAGATGGATAGATAGATAGATAGATAGATAGATAGATAGATAGATAGATAGATAGACAGACAGACAGACAGACAGATAGATAGATAGATAGATAGATAGATAGATAGATAGATAGATAGATAGATAGATAGATAGATAGATGGATGGATGGATCACTATCATGACATAAGCATTGCAGAATATGGTCGGGACATAATGATTTATGTTCTGTAATAATGAAACCCAAGCAACCACCAAAGTGTATGTTTTTGCCAGCCCCCCTAGCACCCCATCATACTACTTACATATACCAACTCCAAGATCAAACTGCAGTGGGGAAAAGGTTAAATCCTCTGATTCCCCTGTACCACGATGTCCATAGAGATATTCTGACTTTTCAGAATTTCAATGATATAGACTCAAGCATATGAAGTTTATTTTTCTGAAAAGATAAAAAGGCATTCTGAGCAAGTAGGTGACCCCACACAACTGCGCTACATCCAATACAAATGCCAATAGTATCCAAAAAATCCAAAGTCTGAAGGTGAGTAAAGCTGTTTAGTAACATAAAATATACAAAAGGTTAAGCGCTTTCGTCTCAAGCTGTAAGAGACTTCATCAGAACAAATGCCACTAGTAAATGAGTCCTTTATGTAACAATCTGTTACTAATTAGAATAATTAAGTATGGAGGCACTTAAGGTACAACGCATAAAAAAATGTAACAATTCTAAGTAAAGTAAAACAAGCATGAAAAAAGGTACATCCTGTGGATGACTACAAAGCATAAAATCAAATCTAACTTAAAAAAACATATATAAAAAGAGAATGCATGTTCTGTTATGAATAATATTTATAGACTAAGAGCACTTTTTTTAGAAGGGGGACACTAAGCTAAAAATAAACATTGAATTATTCATTACCCTAACCTGACTTTGCCAAATTCAGCTGCATGGCAAGTCAGTAGTATTTTTTTTCTGGCACTCTGCAGCCTAATGTGATTGTATCTATTAGAAATCTTGATATGCGGCACTGAACCATGTAGAATATGATCAACCATAAAGCACTGCTTCCAATGTGCTGTAAGTGATTCTTTTCAGTGTCTAGGACATGAGGTAGAAGACACTTGCAGTGTTTTGTTTGTGTCTACTACAGGTGGATGAAAGCGAATGCACCGAGTATAAGAATTCTCAGACAATATTTGCATCAAACATCTTGACGCAGAACACTTTTTTACCCCCAAACCACCCAAACTCATATATATCAACTCCGAAGTTGCAGTTTCTTATAAAAGGGAGAAATTCTCCCAAAAGGGAATCACTTGTAGCACAACTCACCAACTGTGATTTCCTACAGAGGAACTTCTATTTTCAGTGAGCTGAAACCCAGGTAGTGTAATTCAAGACTTTGAGCTTCATCTACTAGTAGTTTAATTGTTTTCTCTCATCTCCTGCCATTTTTAGGATATGGCCATTTATGGCCATAGTTCTCGTTCCCCTGTCAAAGTTACAGGCAAATGAATAAAAATATAATTATGAAAAAAAAAATCTTAAATTACTAAAGCGTTTTAAATGCTGGTACTGTTAACTTTGACTTCTGAAAATAATTTCCACTTTTAGTAAGGACGGAGTGAAATTCTCAGAAGAAATTAAGACCATTGCTCTAAAATCTGGATCGCTGAAAGCTATGCCTTTGGATTATCTGGTGAGTCAATGGGTCCACTGTAACTGCATGGCCTAAGCTGGAGTGTGGGGTAAACTCACAACTTTGTAAGCTGCTCTCCTAGATATTCCACTGGTGATAAAGCATTGATTAAACCTAATGGTATTATAAGAATGGAGATGCCTTCTTTTGATTATCCCAGATGTATGATATAGTTTTAAATACTTCTGATCAGGAAGTTTAAGTTTGCCTGAGGGAGATAAATCAAAAGAAACCCAAGTGTCATCTACAGAATCTATAAAAAGAGGCAGAATCAGCTGTGATATTGGCTGGTAAATGGTGAAACTATACAGCTCTAGCTGTAGAAATCGTAATTATCAGGAGAAAAAATAAACGTCTGAAATGTATTTCTTCTGTAGTAGCAAGATGACACAGTAGATTGCCACAGATAACGATGTGAGGCTTTGAATTTTTTCACACCTAAAACCATGAAATCAATGTACAGATTGAACCTAGCACATAAAATCGATGAAAAAGAAGTTATGATTAGAACTTGGGTAAAAGGTTTTGAAAGCATGCGACATACAACTTTCCCATAAAACAATAACTCCCTAGTGTGGTATAAAGGTAAATGTGGTTGGCACTTTAAAAAAGCAAATAATTCTCAGACGATAAACCAAGACGTGTTTTGCCGCGATACTGCAGTTCTCTGAAAAAAGGTGTATGTGTTTGTCATGTGTAGCTGAAAAGAAAATGTTTTTGGTAAAACACAGATTTTATGTCCCCAAAAGGTGTGGTAGCTTTTGTAGCAATAAAAAACATATGTTCAACACATACACCCTACTGCAAAAGAGCTAGAATATCCAGAAATATCAACTACATTATCTGACAAGTAATATCAGAAGTAACACTCTTAGATGGCAATTCCAGTATTATTGTAATTGCCATTTTATACACACTAATGAGAGTGGAATCTAAGTCTCCTGGGAAGACAGGATCTGATATTTAGATATATAATTATTATCATAGATAGCTAGCACATCTAAAGTATTGGCAATAGTCTACTGAAATAAAAATTCTATGAGCTAAAATCTGGCACATTTACATTTTTGACAACATTTTAGAACTTTTTTCAATAAAGGTGATCAATAGAATACACAGTGCTTTTAACATTCCATAAAACTTTGCAGGTAAAATGAGGAATACCTTTACATTTGCTTTTGACAATGACAACTGCAACATTTTATTGCCAAAATGGTGGGTGCTGCAAAATGATCCCACCTGAAATAATGTGCAATTGCCTGAGACTTAAACAAAAGCACTAGTGAAACTTTTAGAGGTTACGTAGCTGCCAGTCATGAAACTAATTAAAACCCATTCTACTGATCTCTCACGCCTTTCATTCACAACATATAGGCATTTGGAAAATGACAGTGGCAATCAACTATTAATTAACTGATCACAGCAGTGCTTGTTGTTGAAAATTATGCCAAAAGAGGACTACTGTATGATGCCTGATTCAGTAAGTTACTTCTATTGCTATGTATCAGTTCAGAGAACTTAAGATCAGATTGCTTTTGAAATAAAATATCAAGAACCGTTGTGTTTGAATTTTGCTTGCACTGCTTGTGAGAAATTTGCCAACATTTCTTTATGGTGGTATGGGACTGTTGTCATTTCATGTTATTAAAACTGATTAGTATGTAGAAATAGATCTGCAGAGTGAGCATATCTTAAAGATGATATAGATGTGTCCTGTGAAAAGATGTGCATCAGAATACAGTGGAAATTATGCAACAAATGATGGTGGCCAAGTGGTCCAGGGGCGGTATTAAGACCTGCCAAAGAAGATAAGGGCTTAAAGATGATAGATATGGGTCCCAGGAAAGATGTGCATCAGAATACAATGGAAATTATGCAACATTAAAGAACTTAAATGCAAAGAAAGTGGTGAAATGATCATAGAAGTAGTGAATTCCAAGGTACGGTTTTACTTCACCTATGTTCTGTATATCAACAGACATGAATAATGAACCCTCTTAAAGCAATCAAAACCAAAGGCTGTCTTTGTTAAATTGAAAATAAGCCTTTCCTAGAGCAGCTAAGTCAGAGTAGTCATGAGTAAAGAGATTTGTAGCAGAGGTAAATTGGAACAATGCATCACTTTTGAATGTCTGAACCAAAAAGCACTAAAAGCAGCAACAAGAAAAGAAGGCATCAGTGTGTGACCACTTACATGACTTTCTGGATCAAACTCGATGGGACAAAAGTAATTGTTAGTCTGATTACCATTTAATGAATTGATAATGACATCAGGGTTTAAAAAGACTGAAGCGGCACATTATCATATCCCGGTAATCGTGAGCTGATGCCTACAAGATGGCAGCTAACCTTAAAAGTTGAGACAACTTCAAGATGCAGAATTGTTCAGTAGGCATGGTATTTTCAAATGACCCTCTGGAGGAACACATGTCAGTACCACTAAAAACTAATCTTACAAAGTAATCAAAAGACCTCAACACTTAAATGTTGAACACGTCTTTCATTATCAGTCAGAAAACCCTCTGTGAGACAACACTTCTTCTTTAAGATATGTTGGCCAAGAAAGAGACACAAAGGCAATGCCTGTCAAAGTGTGGTAGTAGAATCTGCTGGCATTTCTCTTACCAAAGCATAGAAAATACATTTCTATATTGACCATAACTAGTCACAAAACACACACACACACACACACACACACACATATATATATATATATATACATATATATATATATATATATATATATATATATATATATATATATATAAAAAACACATATATACACAGGTATGTATATATGGAGCCAGGATATATAACCATACACATATATACATGGGCATGTATATATGGAGCCAGGCTGGGCAATCTAAATTGACCGTAGTGTGAATGCATGTGCTTCTGGTATGGGTTAGCCACCTGCAGTGTGGACAATGGCTTTAGATGATGATCACTGCTTGTCTGAAAGCCAGATCCTCTGAGTAAGAATGGTAATGAAAGTCACTGGATGGTAATATATAAAGAGATAAATATATAAACAGTGTTAATGTGAAATATTTGTGACAAATCCTGATTTAGAAAATTACACCACACTTTAACCATTGAGTTTTAACTATTTTCAGATGATTTGTGCAAACCACACAACACAGAACTATTTATTTCTGTGAGGTAAAAAGGACATGCTTTGATAGCGAAAATAATCTTTGCTCATCTGGTTTATGACACCGTTGTTAAAAATATTTTTAAGAATAACTAGGCAACACAAACAAAGAATGCAAAATCTTTGCAATCTGTAAGAGGGACGTATGAAAAGTAAACATTACATTATTATTTATAATCCATTCATTCTATCTACTCCAAGTAACTGCAGAAGCTGAAAGAGGGAAATAAATTATATCCCTTCCCATGAGGAAATGACTGTGTCCCAAATGATGTCACACCATTGTTCCAAATGCCTCTTTTGATTTTACAAAACATACATGAAATTTTGCCACAAATAGCCGTTTTAAAAAACAGGGAGTACAAATTACATTTTTGAAAAAAGGAAATGTCTGTTTGGTACTGGAGAAATTATTATGTTGTCTTTACAGAATTTAAACAAGGGATTAGAATAATATTTGATTAACACAAATAAAGCAGCACTGAAAGAAATCCCTAAGATACAAAAATCAACCAAAAGAGGGGGACATGTATTTATGGATAATGCTTGCATGCACATCAGATGATAGAGTAATTAAGTGAAGTGATAAAATTCTTTTTTTTTTCTCTTTATTAACATAGTTTAATAGCAGAGTGATCAAACTTTTGAAGATCTACACCTGGAAGATTTAATATATTTGCAAGAATTTGATTGTTTATAGATTCCATCAACCAAGCTGAGGAAGTTTTTAGGGATATCAAAAATACACAAATATATCAACAGACATCCATTTCATACTATTATTTTTGCTAATGGAGCCAAAAGAGAATCTATATCCATGTGTATTAACACTAGATTATAACCATTTTTATGGAACTATAGTCCTTCAGAAGTTATACTTCTGATTTATTAGTGATTGTTAGTAAATTTATGATTAAATTGTTGAATGGTTCCCTGGTGACATTTTGTTTTACTTTTGATTTAGTTCCTTTGTATTTTTGTATCCCACAAGACATTACTTCTATCTAAGCAAGTTGTTAAACAAAATATCTCATTGTGTACAGTGATAAACCAGACTTTGAAAAATTACGGACAGACATCAGGAGTTGTAATGGGGAAAACTATAACTCAGTAATTTACTAATTTCAAAATGGCACAATGGGAAATTACTTCTTGTATGAGAAACAACTTTTTTAATCAGTTTGTATTTTTTTGTGTATTTCATTGATGATCTGTTGTTTTGCTAGATAGACACTGAATCCCAATTCCAAATGTGTTTATAGAAAAAATGATATCTATCACTACTTTTTGAAATCTGTTGAACAAAAACATCTTATTTATTTAGACTTTACTTTATATTCTGACAAGTAGACAGACACTTGTGAAAACATGGTGAAGCACACAGCAGTCTTGTTAGTGAAGCATAGATATGGTAATTATGTTCACAAAATAAAGAGAAGCATATAGGTGCAGTGTTCACACTTCTTATTTTATATTGTGTGAGGAAATATTATCTTCCCTTATGCCAATATTACAACCAATAACATGTCAAACTACAAATTATACAGGACAAAGTCAGGATTTTTTTCTGTTGCAACTATAATGTCAATTGATACTATGTCACAGTTTGAGTATAGGTAACCCCTTTTTTGTCTTCACAGTATAATATGTGTGGTACATAGTGATAAGAATCTGCACTGTGTCTTATGAACTCCCTGGTGTCATGAGGCTCTAATCCAGACAAGGCAATGAGGAAGAATGTCATCACCATTATAGTAATATGAAGACTAGCAAGGTGGACCTCCTGAGTCAATAGGAGGATGAATTCAGAAATGAAAACAACCCCTCAGTTGTGTTAAGTATATTGCCCATAACCTGTCTATGATATGGCAATAATTAGCCAGCCAACCAATGCAGTTATTCATTATGCTTTCGTATATATATATCTATATCTATATATATATATATATATATATATATATATATATATGTGTGTGTGTGTGTGTGTGTGTGTGTGTGTGTGTGTGTGTGTGTGTGTGTATGTATACAGCTGCAGTAGTTATTGCAGAAAACTAAGAGGCACATCAGGAGGGACTAACCCACCTCAGAGAGGCATGGAATGACTATGTGTCTATGCTCATTGTAAAGCACAGAAGTATTCTTAGTCCATCATTGTATATCATCTTGAGCAGTGATACCTTAACTTTTATATCAAGCCTGCATGCCTGCTCCAATAGCTCTTGACTGTTGCACTAAGCAAGGAGTATATCAGACTAACTGAGTGCAGATGAAATACTCAGAAACAGAGATTAGATTTTTTTTACAGGCTACTATTTATAAGATATATTAATTTCAGTACTGCATGGCATTAACAATTTAATATTTCTAAATGCAGCTCTTACCTTAGAAAGCAGACATGTGGCAAGGTGCAGTGTATGATTCTACTAGTTATGTCATACCATTGTGAATGATTTATTTTATTATACACTCATGCCTCCCCATCTTATCTGGCTGCATATCTGTCATGGCTTAGTGGTAAATCACTTTGTCTATGGTATGCAGGGTCCTGGATTCAAGCCTTGTAGAGGCCGTTTATTGGTGGGAAGATTGGCATAATGGTTAAGGTGTTTACCTTACCTTACAGAGGCTAAGGTGTACTTATGCATTTGTTACAGTGTTTTATATACTGAAGTAATTATGTAATGTGGCATGCCATTGATCTACTATCTCTTTTTTGTTTCTCCCTGCCCTTTCTCTCTCTCTCCCTCTTTCTTTGTATGGTTTTCTGCTAAAAATGAAATAACCATAATCTCAGGTAGGTAGACAGACCACTGGGGATTGGCCTGCCTTACCTCCACTGGTGTCTGTGGTGGCACCACACAGGCAACACAACACAGACACCCAACACTTCTAGATCGTAACCTGTCAGCACTGCCTCCTCAGCTTTTGCCCTACTTGCTCAACATGCATCAGGTAGGTCTGACACAGCTGCAAGTACAGAGGAACCTTCCAGTATCAGTAGTACTGGAGGTGACTATTTTTTCACCCAGCAGTAGCTGACAGGACTGGTGGAAGCCATTATGGAAAGAGGGCTTTAGCACCTGAATTGGCAGGCTTGAAATGGTCCTGTGTCATACTACCAAACCAATGTCAAATCCAGCAATGACCCAGGCTACTGACATAGGGGACAGTGATGACAGTTTTGAGGGAAAGGACTAGATTCTCACTTTTCTCAAGCTGGATGTGGATGCAGTTCTGAGGTATCCTACCTATCCCCAGTCATGGTGCCACTGAAACCTTTGTGTCCATCACTATCCCTGTTTGTCTTGTATGTCCAGCATGTTAGTGTCTGCTACCTAACCTACCCTGCCAATCTGACCCATGCATTCCCAAGCACCTTCCCCAACTTTCGTCTCTCTCTGAAGAAAAAAAAAACAACAAAAAAAACAAATGACCACCTGCCCCACAGCCTGTGCTAGAAGGAAGAACAGAAAAACAAGAAGAAAGAAAAGAAGAAGAGAGTGAAGGTGCAGAATTAAAGTAAGTATTGTAATTTGTTATCAATACACAGCTCTGCATTCAGAGAGCACCACGGTGTTACATATGAGTCAGTAATTACAAAGTTCAATAAAGATTTTGTATCAGAAAGAAATATACATGAGATAGCAGTTTTCACAAATGCATACAAGCAAAGTGTGTAGAAGCATTTCTGAGATGATTGTATGAACTAGCAGAAAACTATGGTTTTAATGGCACTAAAGGAGAGCACATAAAAATGCAAAATTGTGATTAAGGTTGTTGATATAAAAGTGAAATTATAACTTAAACTACCTTGAAAAAACAATACAGATAACCAGAGAGCCTGAACTGGCAAAAAGGAAAAATGCTAACTTAAATATAACAAAATATGTGTGTGAAGGAAACCATGGAGGTAACAGCAAGTTCTGTAAAAGGCATAATGCTAATCATGTTAAGTGAAGTTTTGAGAAGCAGGGACACAGTAAGCCTGGCAAATGCACAAAGCATAACCATTACCACAATGAGTAGTGTGATGCACGTGGCAGAAGGAGTAAAGAAAATTGTAGATTGGAACATTATGCTTTTGTTGAAAAACCAAGCAGATTAAAGAGGTTAACACTGAAGATATAAATGAAAATAGAAACGGTGTGCAAAAGACTGCTTTCCTGGGTTGGGTTACTACTGTGGCAGATGCAGAAGTTGACTGGAAAGCAGAAATACCAATTCATGAAACAGATGTAAGTTTTAAGAAAGTTATAGTTGCCAATGTTACTGTGGTATCATGTGTTACTTATAGAAGCTTCCCAAAGCATCTGGCAAGGCAGAGACTGAAATTCGTAATTCTTCAAACAAGCTCAAGTGCATTGATTAATTTCTAGCCTGATCTAAATGGAAGGGACACGAGTATGAATTTTGGGCTTATGTACTGGATGGTCTATACCTAAATTATCTTCTCAACAGTGCTGTGGCATTTGAAAGAGGTCTCATTGCTAAAATAAAGTTAGTGTAGACATATTTGGTGAAACTGGTCTGCTTGACTATGAAACAGTAAAAATTAAATTCAGATTAAATGCTGTTCCATATTCTTTAACTACACTGCAAACAGTGTCATTTAATTTGTTATCCAAAGCTGAAGTACAGATCAAGTGAATCCATAATCTTGGTATTATTGAAAGAGTTCCTGAACTGACTGAGGAAACTGCTTCCACTGTCCTAGTTATTAAAAAACAGTTGAGTGAGAATTTGTATTAATGTAAAAAAGTGCAATGATGCTGTTGTGTGAAAAGGGGTTCACACATACTTCCTACCCTAAAAACAATATCATCCAAGCTAGGTAATGCATAGGTGTTTTCCACACTAGATTCCTCCTATGATTTCTGACAAATAACCTTTAGATAAAGAAAAACAAAAGCGGATGACATTTTACCCCAGTCAGAAGATTCTGTTTTGGAAAGGATTGCCATTTGGTATAATCTCAGCTCCTGAAATGTTCCAGCACAAAATGATTGATTTTCTTAATGATATAGATGTTGTTGTTGGTGGTGTTATTATATGTTCCCTCAATATATTTGGCCTTGTTCAGATTTACTGCATTAACAGGTTGAAAGGTACATGCAAATAAATTGCTTTATAGAATTAGGCATAGCCAACCTCTCAACTGTCCCCGATTTTGGCTCAAAATGTTGCTCTTCCCCCTAATAATCCCTCCGCAAAATAGCAATTTTGGAAGAAAACATGGAGGGTTTACAATTAAGAAATAACTGTAATAATCAAAGTTATAGATTACTTGAAATGCATGTAGATTATTTTATTTTGTCAGCTGCTCAAGTTAGCAGTACTAATATTAAAGTGTCCCTTCTTTGACAGGTTCCCAGCTGTATTGTGTGGCTATTATATATTTTTGCATCACATTTTTGGTCCATTTTTCATAAAATTGTGTTTTTTGGCAATTTAGTGACAAATCATTAAAGACTGACATTAGAAAATAATGACAGACATTTGAGTTTCAGATTTTATACCCTTCAGAAAATTTATACTAATGCAAGACCTATTTTATTATCTTTCTAAGTTTATTGGAGCAATATTTAAAAATTGTCCTTATTTTTGGGCCTTTGTCCCACTTCTGTGTATGGCTTTGTCCAGATTTCTTGCTCTGAGGTTGAGAGGTATGACAAATGTGTCAGGGCCATCACAGTCAGCCAGAGACATTTCAAATTGTGACATACTTGTTGCACCCCACTCCCCCATGTTGTGACTCTGGATGTGCCCAAGCAAGGCAAGGAGTAGTTATGCAGTGTAAATGTGCAGTGTGTCCCCCCATCCAAGGTAGACACAAGTACTACAGTGGCTTTTCATCTGTCTTTGATTTTGCAGAACGGTCTGGTTTCTGTCATATTTTTGTACTGTTGATTTATGCTTATTACTCAGATTTATGCTTATTACTCAGAAAGTGCCTGTTGCTCTGTGTTTAAGTAGCAATGCTTTAATGACCATAAGGTAAGCTTGTCTGAGATCGTAAGATGCAAGTAAGCTTTAATAAGCATAGTGTTAAAGAATTGCCAACATTGAAAGCCTTTCTGTTGTTGCCATGCAGAGAATACTTGACTAGATAATGTATAAGCCTTGGGTATTAAAGGACAGGATTCCATTATTTTAAAAAGCTCATTACACTTGTTGGAGACTTCCAGTCATCTCTTCAGGCTTTACCTGTAAACTAAACAGAATGCCAATCATGTGTGGTCCATAGCCTGTACAGTAATCCTTTAAGCAATGTATCTTGAGCTTGTTTCTTGTTTGCTTTTCATTTTTACTTTGATCATGTTTTCCCCATGAAACTAGTTGATAGTTGTCAGGCAGCAGGCCTTTTTGGATAAGAAACATTTTTACAAGTGGGGCATCACATAGATTTCTACTTTCAGCATGTTACTTGGTACTTTAATAAAGCTGAATATATTATAATTAGAACTGCAGTGCAAGGAGAAGTGGTTTGAGTTGAGTGCTTCTGGTTTTCTTATACTTGATTTTGACTGGCATTCCAGTAATGTATTTAAAAAGTAATTTATTTTTTCATGCCTCACAACCTTTTGTTTCCATCTAGATATTAAGTAAGCTGTCATGCAGCCAATGCATTGAAATATTTTTATTCTTCTACACTTATTTTTGTCTTGATTAGACTCTCATAATGATGGTTTGGCACCCAGGGCAGCATATTTAATTAAAGTTAGTTTTTGTGGTTTTGAGCATAGCCCCTCCCCTTTCTAGCTGGCCTCACCCCTCCCCCTTGACCCCACCCATTCAGCTGTCTCCTGCAGCCCCCCTTGATTTGAAGTCACCAGCCGCCACTGCATATGGGAATACAGAGTAAAGGCAGACTAAAGGTACTAGTGTGAAACAGTTACTGTAACAGTTCTTATGCTGTTGGATATAATGAAATTTACGTTCCTATGAGGTGCCTCAAGATAATTCCCCTCTCTGTAGACTGACATCTGTCCATAGTGACACAGGTTCAATTGCAGCTGTATGTCAAAATTGTATTTTCCTGACATTTTATATTCCTAATCATATGATTCATTGTAAAAGTATGTGCTTATTTCCCTGTCCAACATTTTTTAACATACCATTTGAATAGTGCAGCAAGAAAACGTTTGCAAAAACATGCCAGCCCCAACATGGAGACTTAGTAAGCCACCCTTGTCCTACTTACTTCTCAATGCTGGTTGCACTCACCTATCCCTTCTTTCTCCCTATATCAAGCACATTATTGTGCAGAGCATGATTGCTTAATAATGAGGAAATGAGTAACACACCAAACAGATGGTAGTACATGCCCCACCAAAAGTACTATTGATTTTCCTCTCTCCCTTTCTCTCTGTTCACCCCTTCTGCTTCAGCAAGTTGTCACTGTCTTTCAATTGTGTGATTTAAAGTATGAGAAGAAGTTCTTCCAGTTTATTTTCTCCAGATCTTTTGGGCTTCTAATGCTATGTGAGAATAAACCCCATTCCTTAATGAAAGCCTGATTAAAATTCATGAAATTAGTATTGTTTCAGCCTTTGATGTTACCCAAAAGTGCTATTTGCAACACACGCAATATTCTCAGAATTGACTCCTTCTGCAGTTCATAAGGAGTTACATGTATCATGTATCAGTAGAATACCTAAATAAGACTGCAAATTCTTTTTTTATGAGATGCATTGCTCCTGCTACTACTAAAACTGTCTGTGTGAACTTCTTCCACATTGACCTCATTTCTGCCAGAAAATCCTGGTATTTTATGACCTTGTGTCTCTCTGTATGTAAGACACTGTAATCACAGGGTGTAGCGATTTCAATAATCAGTGCTATTTTGTCTTCTTTTCACAGACTACTATATCTGCTTTTCTCACATCAACTTTTTTGAACTGTTTAATGGGTGATACTATATGATGAAAGCTTCATAATTCTCTGCAATGCATTGTGGCTCATGTTTCCAGTGCTTCTCAACTACTTAAGTATTGTAATGTTTGCATAATCCTCAATGCAACTGTCGTGCCATATTATTATGCATTTCATTATACAGGCCGTCTGCAATTAGTGCATAACTCCCAGCAACAAGATATGGAACTGTTTCCAATTCTGTTTTACAAAGCCTGGTTTTATTGGTTTCTCCCACATGTTGAATGGACTTTGTAAACCAATGTGTACGTAGTCCACTATCCTGGCCCTCCAATATTAAACTTTCTTCTTTTGGTTTAAATTCATCTCTTCATTCCTGCATCACTTCCCAATAAACATGAGGTTGTTCCAGGAGTTTTCTGTACTTGCAGCTATATTTATGTCTTTTACACATTTTTTTGTCTTCTCATCTGATTATCCGCTTTATTTTTTTCTTTTGTTTTTTGGAACCTTCAGTTGTTACTTGATTTATGTCTACTTCTGGTTTGATTTCCATTCCTGCTTGACACTGATATGCTTCCACTAGGCTAAGCAGAGAAATAATCTTAGACTTGCCCTGGGATTCACGAAGGCCGATTTTCCGTGCAAGAACAGTGTAAGAGCTCCTGCATGGAAAATTGCCGCCGAGCAATCCAGGAAAGTGCTGTTTTCATGTGCACGAGCGGCCCTACATTGCTCTACCAGGGAAAACCAGCAAATATGCAAATCACCTCATTTGCTGGTGAAAACCATGCAAATGAGGTGATTTTGCAATCTGTCAAGCTGCCAGGTCTCTGTGCTAGAACAGTGTTAGTGCAGAAATGTATTTGGAAAATAACGAAGTAGTTGCATTCTAGTTTTGAAAGGTAAGAAGTCTGAAACTGAAATTTATGCCATTAAACTCTAACATGTGTACTTTACTGATATGCCTCCTTTCTGCATAATAGGTCACAATATAATATGAAATGGAAGCCAACAGAGTAAGCGGAATACCAGTGCAGTCATAGCAAATGTTTAAAGTCTCCAGGTGTGCACCCTCCCACAATCCCATGCAGAAATGCAGTAACAGGTGGCCTGCTGCACTCTCAAATGGCCCACAGTCCTCTGGCAAAGGCCCATACCTCACCCATAGTACCAATGTACGGAATGTCAGGGAGTCCCAACTAACTACCTAACACAGTAAAGAGAAAACAAATGCAAGGCCATGTTGACAAATGCCAGTAGCATGCTTCCCCAAGTCCTACTGCAAGGACCATGGACCAGGCCATAAATACTACTGCAATAAAAGCCCAACTATAGGGATACCTCCAAGATATTGCTTACATAATGTTAGGAAGAGGAGAGAATAACAGAGGGTGGGGGTGTAGAAGCATGGCTGGCATGGAGTGTGTGAAGTCCGAACTCTAATGTCCGCCCATACTACTCCCTGACTGCGAACCTATGAATCAATAGCCACAAAACTGCTTGTAAACCACAATGTGAAGGTAAACTGACCAAATATACGAGTCCTGGTTCTGGATAACCTGGGTGTATCTGTACAGCTGAGAGGTATGGTTCGAGCAGGATATAACCATTCTGTGCAGTTGAGAAAAGCACAAGGAGGGAATCCCCAGCCAGCACACTAACAAGGTGCTGGACCATTTACACAGAACCAGCAGTCTGTTGTCTGTAGGTACCCCTCCACAATGGCAGGTGTGTGCCAGAATATGTAGTCTATATGCCTCAGAATATTGGTCTCAGCTTTATTCACCTTGTATTTCCCTGGTAAATAACTGTGAGCAAAGATGTCAGTAGATGATGACATGATACATCACAGTGTAAAACAGTACATATGTCAGAAAATCTATGCTACAACTAAACATGTCATACAAGCAGCACAGACATCAATAGTTACAGTATCCTGCATATGTTATGCCCATTGTGTCTCCATATTGGCAACCTATCTACAGATATCCTACAGAAACAGTTTCCTAGGTATAGCTGTAGCACACAAAACTCTGAAATGGAGTTGTAATCTCAGTCCTGTCAAATGTAAAGTTGTGTGTGAGTGTGTGTGTGTGTGTGTGTGTGTGTGTGTGTGTGTGTGTGTGTGTGTGTGTGTGTGTGTGTGTGTGTGTGTTTCTAGATGAATATGGTTGAGGCCATTCACACTCACTAAACTTCCCTTACCCCTCCTTCAGCACTGCTGCTGATGCCACTCACCTTCAAAGATACCTTTGGACAACTCTCTGACATAAAAGCTCCATGGCCCTTGTGATAACTGTGTAATACTGTAGTATAGCAAAGTAGTGAGATAGAAGTTCTAATCCTGGTCCTGGCAGCTGTGAAAATGTGAGTGTTTGTATGAGAGAGTGTGTGTGCCTTTGCAGAGACCTGAATTTGTGATCATTCACACTTACTACACTTCCCTTACCCCTCCTTTAGCACTGCTGCTGATGTGACTCACCTTCAAAGATACCTTTGGACAGCTTTCCAATATATAAACTCCTTGGCTCTTGTGATAACTGCGTAATACTATAGTGTAGCAAACTAGTTACGTAGGAGTTCTAATCCTAGTGCTGACAACTATAAAACTGTGAGTGTGTAAAAGAGTGTGTTTGTCTTTGTAGAGACTTGATTGTCTGGTCATTCACACTTAATGTACTTCCCTACCCCTCCTTTAGCACTGCTACTGATGTCACTCACCTTCAAAGATACCTTTGGACAGCTCTCCAGCATGTACGTTCTGTGGTGCATGTGATAAATGTGGAACAATGTAGTAGCAATAACTACATAGGTAGGGGTTTGAATCTTATTCCTGGCAAGTGTTTGTGTGTTTACATATATATGTCCATATCTTAAAGATTGTGGCCCCATTTATACCCAATACACTTCTCAGTGCCTGACTTTAGCAATCCTGCAGATATTATTCACCTTAGAAGTACCTCTTAGCAACCCTAAACCCTGTCAGGTCAGTGGTGTGTGTGGTAAATGCATAACATAATGGTGTGAAATCATAGTTAGATAGAGGTTTGAATCTCACTCCTAGCAAATGTGAAGGTGTGTGTAGAGTAAAACATTTTGTGAAATTGCTCACCCACTACATCACCCAATGCCAGCATTTACAAGGGCTGGTGATGTTCCACACCTTAGAAGTACCTTAGGACAACATCCATCCTATAAGCTTTGTGATGTGTGCGATAAATGAGTAACACTATAGTAGCAATACATAGCTAGGTAGGGGTTTGAAATGCAGTACTGGGAAGGGTGTGTGTGTGTGTGTGTGTATTTCTGTTATCAGTATCCTGTGCGGGTGGTGGTGTGATAGTGTAATAACAGGATCCATTGGGGGGTGCATTCTGCTAAATTATTATATTGAGGACCTAGATATGTCCCAATGTCCACATTACAAGGCCAACAGTTGTTAAACACCGTAGAGGTTGGTGTAGACAATGACTATGTGACAGTGTGGATTAGTGAACAATATAGGCAACCCTTCTAATACTCAGAGACCACTCTCCATCCACGAATCATACACAAACACACTTGGCTAGGCAGCAACCACTATATTGTTAGTTCTCCTGCAAATTGTCTCACAGATAGTACCCACGGTGTGATTGCAGTGGAGTACATCCCTGTTGACCACAACAGTGCCACTGATATCAGAAAGTACTTTGATGTGTTACATCTCCTGACTGACTGGATGTTATCCAGCAAGTAAAAGGATATGGCACCCTGTTCCATCCCTTAAGTAGCCCAATAAATGTGTACAGTGGCCCTTTTGCCATGTTCCCCACTGGATGCCTGCAACAACTGTAGAGTCTGCAAATGTAACCTAGAAATGGAATACCATGCCTTATACACATGCACTGTATGGACAGAAGCCAATAACTCCAATGAATCCCCATATCATACTGTCTATGTAGGTGCAATCACTACCCCAGTTACATAGCCAGGTCTCACCAAATGAGGTCAGGAATGTTACTTCTGAAGATACCAATCTGTCCAAACAACATGCCCCAGAGATCTCACGCACACTTCCACACTTTAACAAACATGCATGTGAGACATGTGCACAACCCAGACACTGTCCATGTTATGGAATATAAATCACATACATGTGAAGCAGTGCACATCACCGGGCACCCACAATAGAAATCTGGATGAGCGGATGGGTAATACAATACCCACCCCTGGGGACCACTCCAGTGATTATACTCCTGAGACACACTGGATACTATTTTCATGTGGCCCAATGCCAGGGTATTCCCTTGGGCTAGCCTTGTAAAGCCTTCAGGCCAATTCACCTACTGCACACCTATGAAGCAATGAACCTATGGATCTCAATACTGGCAAATGTGTGTGTGTGTGTGTGTGTGTGTGTGTGTGTGTGTGTGTGTGTGTGTGTGTGTGTGTGTGTGTGTGTGTGTGAATAGTAATCTCAGTGTGTTTTGTTGATGAATATCCCCTTTGGCTGTGGTTATTAGCAATTGGAGGTGTGTCCAAACCACAACATGTACCATTCTTCATTCTACAACAGATGTTGTAAATCAACATATACCTATGTACAACCCTCAGCCCTACAATCTGTGAGGCATATGCAATCACTGTGTTGCAGACCGGGGATTCCTGTGCACATATTGTACCCTGCCTATGACATGGTGGATGTCTTACCACACTGCCATACCCAGTGGTCTTGCTGCAGGGCCACATCCTGGTGACAAACAGATGCCTATAACAGAAATGAGATACAGCATGAGAGAACACATTCAGTTAGCACTTCACTTGTGGGGGGAGAGACGGGCAAAGCTGGCACTGAATGTGTTGCCAAGACTATGGCCAATATCTGTGGTATCAGGATAGGTATTAGCATTGTGCAGTAACTTGCAGCACTTGGGTTTAATGCTGTGGAGGTTGTTGATGTAACTATCAAAAGTTGTTGTGACTGTCTTCAGTGTCTGCTGCATGTCTGTTGTCATAGATGCCTGTAGGGTATTCCATGAGGGATCCAAAGTTGTGTTTGAGCCTAATAAGGGGGTTCAACAGTCATGGGACACAAACTTTCTCTGCAACAGTGTCCTCCTTCTGATGTACACTTTAATAATGGCAGGGGACCATCACATTGTCTACCAGTGTTTAGAGGACAGTGTATGGGTTCTGTTGGCTCTGGCTAGTACCATGCATTCATGTACATGTTTGTACAGTGCCTATATGTAGATTCCACAGTCATGCAGCTATTTCCCATTGCCATGGGTGCAGTGAAGGCATCCACTCCTGTTTTCATGGCTGCAAAGTCAGCTTTGGAGAGGTTTTGCAAGGTGGTGACCCTTGTGGAGGGTGTGGCTGACATGTTGAGTTCCATGTTCATTACAACCTCTGTGTATCTCACCAAGCAGGGATTAACATCTGTGGATGATCAACATGCCCATATTTAAGTAGTCAACACAGGTCAAGGTTGTTGCATCCTCTACCGGAGGTCAGTAAGAGCTGGTCCAGGGCAATGGAAATGATGAATCTCTGAAGTGTTGGGCCACTGTACTGGCACTTGGCTACTTTCCCCAGGTGATGGAGGGGTAGTTGAAGACTCATACTATGTCAGTGTTGTGTAGGACAATCATAGATGGCAGGTGATGTTGAGGAATGTGCATTGACAGTCTAGGGACATAGATGTGGACCCATAGCAGGCTATGGTCTGGATTGTACTATTACCCCAAGGCAGTTGTACTGAAAGCATCCCCAATGCATTATGCTGGGATACTAGACTGGAGGTGTTCCTAGCCATAATGAATATGGAGACTGCACCACCTGTGGAGGTGTGGTGTGGTCCATATTTGGGGGCTGACAGCTGTAAAATGCATCATAGCCTGATACTGCAGGTAGTCTGTCTGGTGCTGTGAGCCACCTCTCCATTACAACAGATGTGTCCTCCACTCCAACGACTGCTGTGAGTGACTGCATCCTGAAAGTTAGATGTCTACTGTTGAGCAGCATGACCCTCAAATTGCATACATATGTAACTGTTATGGTGGTAATAACATTAGGAACACTGCCTAATAAGGCATCATAGGGGTGGCAAGACCCTTAGCCAGTACCTGGAAACCCAGCGGTGACAGATGTAGGACATCTTTGGCAAGTCATTGGGTTCTGTCAATCATGTCATCCCAAGCAGAGAGGTACTGGATCCCCTAAGAATGACACATAACATGTAAGCTAATGTTGTAGTGAATCATCTGTTGATAGTACTGCAGCATCATTCTGGGTGACAACGGTATACTACCCAGGGCTACATAATCAGAGAGTTCAACCATGTCTCTTGTCATGTAGTCCAGGGAGGGGTGTCTCAACTCATTCACACCCACATAGATACAGAGTGATACTTGTAGTTGTTGTGGAGTGCCATGACTGGCTGTGCCATGTGTTGGATGCTGGCATGTGATAGATATTTGGCTGTCACCTGCTCCATATTCAACTTAGTGAGTGGGATTTTTGTGTACCTCAGTACTGAGTTACCCATGATCACTATATTGTCCAAGGTGGTTAGCCTTAGGAGCTTAGGCTGAGGGGCACACTGTGCAGGTTAAATATGTGTCCCTTGGTATGTGTCATGTCATGGTCTCTGAGTGGGTGTCTGTCTTGCTGGTCTGTGCTGTTTGGGTAAATATCCATTGAGTCCCTCTGGAAAGGTGGGTGTGTGGCTTTTGACTGTATGTCATAGCTGTCAAATTGGGTGTCATGGTGAGCTATGTGTTCCACATGGTGTGGTGCGGTGTTGATCTTATCCTCTTGACCTGCTAGTCCAGTCTTTGCTGGAGAGTGCATATGTCCACATTGGGTGATATAGGGGTAACCCTCACAGGTCTGAGTGTTTGGAGTTTCGAGGGGAGGGTTGTCTGGGTACATGAGGCAGTTGCAACAGTGCCTCAGAATGGGCAAGTGTTCCAGGTTAATGGGTGAAAGCACAGATAAACACCCTTCAGACATGCCAGGAGGGGTGGACATAACTGGTAAATACTGAGGTTACATCAGTAATGAACAAGTACTGCTGATGGCCCCCAGGTGTGCCACACTTCTTGATGCAATATGTTAGTGAAATGCCAAGCCATAATGCTCGTTTAAGTGCAAGGCAGGAAGAACTAGCATGATGTATGGGTGGAACAGAAGACAGACTGTCTGCCACCTGTAATACTTTACCACAGCTGTGCAGTTAGCAGCTTTGGCCATGTGAAAGTTCAGTAAGCTTTTTAGCATGTGCGGCAAACTGCCTAACACTATAGTAGACATACCTAGAGAGGCAGGAGTGCTAATCCCAATACTGGCAAGCATGTGTGTTTATCATGTACTGTCTGGCTTATACCATTTTTGGCCTGTATACTACCCTTTACACTTCCCTTCACTCCAATTTAGTAGTCCTGTTGACGACATCCACCTTAGAAGTACATTTGGAAGAGATGGTAATGTATAAGCTCTGTGGTGTGTCTGATAACTGCATAGCACTATAGTAGGAATACCTAAATAGGCAGGAGTTTTAATCCCAATACTGCCATGTGTGTGTTGTACTGTCTGGCTTATACCATTTTGTGTGTGTGTGTGTGTGTGTGATGTACTGTCTGGCTTATACAATTTTTGACCTGTGTACTACCCTTTACACTTCCCTTCACTTCAATTTAGTAGTCCTGTTGATGTTATCCACCATTGAAGTACCACTGGAAGAGGTGGAAATGTATAAGCTCTGTGGCATGTCTGATAATTGCATAGCACTATAGTAGGAATACCTAGATAGACAGGAGTTCTAATCTGAACAGCGGCGACTGTGTGTGTGTGTGTGTGTGTGTGTGTGTGTGTGTGTGTGTGTGTGTGTGTGTGTGTGTGTGTGTGTGTGTATCATATCTTGTGTGGCTTATACCATTTTGATGGGTATACCATACACGGCTGGTGACCACCTCCCGCTGCCATTACTTTATATAGTTTGGTAACAACATTTGCCTCACATGCAGCAGGTTAAACCATTGTACATTCCTCTGTACAGATGTGTCTGGAAAATCCATATGTTTGCAACCTATACATGATTGGAAGTGGTCTATGTGCCTTAACAATGCCCATGTATGTGATATTATAGCCAAATAGGCCACTGTGATTATACTGACACATATAGCAGCATGAGGTATCATACCTGACTGAAACATCATGCTGATATGATGTCTGCTGCACTCACAGGTAGTCAGCCTTGCAGGTGCAATAAATGAGTCCAGAAGCTTGGTTTTACAAGTGAACTGTTCCTGTTATAGGTCACATTAAAGGCTGTAAGGTGTGTGGACTGTCATATTGTGGTCGTAATTAGTATGTAAAAGGAACACCTTGCATCTTAAGAGTGGTGTGTACACAATTTATATCCACTGTATACCACTAATGTGTCACACATGACCCTACCTTAGGCCATTTGTCCTGCCCATTTTGCTGGCCTCTGCCCAGATGTCAAGGCACTGACAAGTTGCAAGGTATGCTGCAGGAATATTGAATTCACGTCAGATAAGCCCCAGTGGTGACCACTGTGATGCAGTATAGTTACCCCATCACAAGTGAACATGTACAACAAGCAATATAGCTATTACATAAAGCAATATAGCTATTACTGATGGTTGTGTGCATGGTAAATTGCATGTGCTTCACATGCCTGTGGTATTGCTGGGCAACAACAGAACAATGTCATACTCACCAGCTTCAGGCTGCTATCCCATATTCAGACCAGAGGGTCCTAATTAGTTGTGAGAGGGAGTTATGGTCAGCAGACTCACATGTGGCCTTGGTACAGAATGGATGCAACATATCTGCACATCTACAGTACTAACTGGAGTAATGCACAATGCCCTGTCCTCCCCATAGATGTGCACCTCTGTGCATTAGAAAACCCCATCCACAACTGCAATTGGACCTGACACGTGCATGTAGATACAATACAGATACATGTATGTCTGATTCATTAGTGTACTATTCCCCATTGGGCCCTTACCTGCACAATCCTCATCAAGTGTGTGGGTACAACCCACCTCCACAATGCTTCCCTCAGTGTCGTGGCTTGTGCATTGGGTGTGTGCCCCATGTTTGGTGAGGAGCTCCATGGTGGGTGTCAGGGGGACTGAATGGTTGGGCCACCACCTATGGCTAACCGGTCCCTCACTACAGCAGCAGCCCATTGACAGAAATGGTGGATGAGGTCAGTGGCCCGATGCTGCTCATGCTCATAAGTTCTGCTGTACAGGCGGGTATCATTTACCCTGTTGACCACACTGTTCAACAGGCGGTACTCTCCTGCACATCTTCTGCTCTTCATCCAAATAACAGGGTATAATGTCCAATCACATATTGGGTGATGATGTCAGTTTCCCCAACAGAGAATGCTGGTAGGTGAGCACTCTGCATGTTACCTGGAAGACATAAACAGGAAAAAGGTCACAGGACCTCATATGGTTGTTAAAATGCCCATCAGCTGTGGTTATTACTTGCAAATAATCCACACTACACCAAAACCGTCTATGCTATCATGGCTATAGCAGCTTGCATTACATGCCTGTCCATGAGCTATCTTATTCCCCCCAGTATTGGACACTTGATTGCATAATCCTCTATTCTCCACTCATTTCTGTGTAGTGGGTTGACAGTGGGCATCTTCCATTTGGATGGTGTGTGGATGGTGGCAGGTCTGTGTTTGACTATAGTGTATGATGGAGCTGTGAGTACATGCCTGACTTCATGTAGAAGGCAGACAGTGATGTTATTATGCCCCATGGAGATATGCTGTTGTTACCATCAGTAGGCAATATATACATGCTCACCATTGCTGAGGGGAGGAGTGTGGTTGATGTGCATATCCCCCTGTAAAACTGGGGTGGACAGGGTATTGATGTTCCCACCTAACCTGTGTGATGCAGGTTGCCTATATCCATGGCATGTGTGTATGAGGTGTTGTTTACACCCAGTACAGAGTGAATTGTGTTCTTTCCTCTGAGACTTACAACATATGTGGAGACACAGTTGCATTTTTCTTAGGTGGTGTGGATATGTCTGATTTATAGTCATAGTCAGCCTCACAGGAAGTCACCTGTGAACTTACATGCTTACTCAGATATAGGTGGACTTGCTTCCAAGTTGTTGCCTGCACCTATGTGTCCCTGTACAACCAATGTAGCAACCTATTATATGGTTTGTGTATTGCTGATGTCCACCAAAGGGGATTACTTTACCTTGGTGGAGGCTGGATATACAGGTCAGGTACTGCTGTGTCCATATAGCTACAATGGATATAAAGGGTACATGACACCACAGCAACTCATTGCATAACAATTCCCACCTGTAGTGTGATCTATAGCCTGTACAATTCAATTGAAAACATAACAGTCTGGTCTGTGAAAAGATATGGAAATAATACTCAGTACAATAAACCAATTGAATTAGTGTGCACACCCTTAAAATTATATGTTATGTATGCACCTCTTGAGATGGTTACAGCATTCATCTGTCTTGGTCTGGATTCTAACATTATAGCACATCTTCACTTGGCAATAATTGCTCACCTTCCCAGAAACACCTTTGATTGTATTTCAATGGAATTGTACAGGTTATGGGTCACATTCAAGATGAGAAACATTATGAAATGATCTTTTGTGGTCTGTCATACAGCATACATACCTGGCATTCCAACAAGGGTGTGTACACTTGTGATATCCACTGTATATAGGTGTTGATATAGCTGGTAGTGGTAGGCCTGGACAGAGGGTCATAACACAGGTGGACACTTCTCTAATTAATACCTAATAATCATGCCTACTCTAGTACCCATATCAGTGTCAGGGCAATGCAACAACCAGTAGCTGTACATATTTATGTCTGTTGTATGCACTGACACTGATATTACACAAATGTGCAACATGCACAATCTATTTACCTGACTGCTTGAAACCAATGTGATTAGTTTTGTGCCTTCCAGCTCAACATATGGATATATACATGTGCTCAGGAGATACCTGGTAAACATTTCTGATGTATTTTAGTATGGCACACTGTATTTACAGTCTTGCTGCTCAGTCATACTTCTCAACCTGTTACAGCAGTACGTCTGGACAATGGCACACATAAACGGGTCTCAAAAGGGACATCAGTATTGATACTGTATTAATATAGCTGCACCATACATTAGTACGTTGATTGCACAGTAGTGTTTGAAATCACTGTGATATCCTGGAAGATGTCCAACAGTCATAAGTAGGCTATTATGTTACAATGTCATTGTTCACAGACCTGCCAGTGGTTTGGCTGACATCACACAGGTATATGTGTATGTGACTACAGATATCAGTCACAAATGTGCTTACCGTCCAGCAGAACACTATATAGTCAAATGTTATTAATTCACTATATAACATGCAGTTCAACACACATGTCTGCAACAGTACTTTACTATGCACATGCCCTCTATAGGTCTTTCAGCTTTACAAGGCAAACTTGTGTCATACTTATAATCACAGGTAAGATGGATATGGAAGACATATTATTAACTGGCCTAGCAGTGGCACAGTCATAACTGTTTGACAGACACCCCTGTGATTGTCATATATGAACTGTCTTTTCCCAGGGTGAACCAGGCTCCTGAGCTGTGATCCTACCTCGCAAACTCTCAGAGCATCACATCTGGACAAAGCCTAGAATGATGGAGGGATAAATAGGGATGGACTTTAAATATTCCTGTTACAAACATAGGACATTTGCAGAATGATACATTTTGTATTATGGTGAATATTCTTAAGGATGTGGATTCTTAAACTCAAGTGTTTATCATTACTTGATTACTTCAATCCTCAACTATTTGCCAGAAAAGTACAGATTTCAGGAGGAACAGACAAAAATATTTGATGGTAAAATGTGGACATGCTGTGAAGATCTCTACAGCTGAGAGATATGTCTGTGATTTCTTCCACTGCAGAGAGGGCCGTTTGCTATGGCCATAGCAGCTGTTTAGCAGAACATTAGTACAGCAAGTCTTGTTGGGACATATAGTCCTCCAAATCATATTTTCCATTATTGAACAATAAATCACACTGCTGCTGCACAGACCAAATCCACTTTATTGCTGCACGAATCCACAACAACATGGAAATTTTCACAGCAAACATGAAGAACTCTATTAAGACTGCACACTCAGATTTGTACACACAGACTGAGCGTTTTCTTCCCTTCAAACAGAGACTTCATCAGAATCTTTAATATTAATATTTTCCATTATTACAGATAAAGTACTGCATTCAGTTACTTGCTTACATGTTCCATTCAGATTTTTTTCTTTCTTCTCTTTTCTACTTTGTTTCATTTATCTGTCTGTCTCTCTCTCTCTCTCTCTCTCTCTCTCTATCTATCTGTGCACTACAGGGATAGAGCTGGTTTGAATAGGTGGCAGGATGGCTTTTGTAGGTGATGCTCATGACCAGGTGATGGCCTGTGCACCTTTTGGAGTTCTCCACTTGCTAAATGCATGCAGAGCTGATGTGTAGTTCTTCCAATAGCCAATGTCATGGCAACACGCTCCTATAAATGAGTACTTCATATGGACATTGGTCCTTTCCCTTACTTGTGAGGAAGATATCCTAGAGTTGTGTGAACTACTACCTCTTACAAGACTTGTGGAGACAAGCCAACTAAATGGTGGAGAAGGTTCAAGTTCTGCATGTGTTTCAATCTGACAAAGTTCTGTCAGTGCGTAGCTCTCAACTGTAGGGCCATCCACATAATGGCCACAGGTTAGCCTGTTATGTATGGGCTGTTCCCCAGACATGTAATGTCCTTGGCAAATCAGTAGCATACTCTGGTGATTGCATTATGTAGATGGTAACATCCACTTATTTTTCTGACTTTATATCCCTCAGAAAAGATGTTACAACAAACCCTGTAACACCAGCAACTTTCTCAGTATATAACAGCAATATTTTATATATGGCTATGTATTTGGGCATCTGTCCACCAATTATGGCAGGTTTTATCCAGATGTCATACAGAAGTAGGTGGATAAGTATACTGGTCTATCATTATTTAGTGCTGTCATTCCTGCTGAGAGGAAAGGCTGGGAAACATGTTCAAGTCTGTACATTCAAGAGATTGGTGTATAGAAAATGCTCTTAGATGCCCTTGTAACATATTTTATGTGGGGCACAGTAACACATTTTTTAAAACTAGCCTGTTAGAACATGTGAGACATATTACTGAAAAGACATATGACAGTTCTATAGCTGTATAGTTGAATAAATCTTACCATGGGGACAGTAGTGGGTCCCAGGGTACTGTTTTTTGAAAAAGTCTGTTCCTCAGTTTGATGAAACATTTATAAAAGGACAATTGTTATGCACAGACTCCCAATGTAAAACTGTGATACTTTATCATATAGGGGTTAAATGAGGAGTGCAATTGGAGGCTGTGTATTCAGTTATGTAATTAGGTGTTAACTGCTTCTTGTGATTAAGGTATGTATTTCTGGTAATGTTTTACTCCTTGAAGGCTTTGGCCAAGACATCAGAGTATAATAAACATGTGTGAATTACTGGCTGGTTGTATTTTTCATGGCTACGTTTGTATATAGCTGTGCATGCTGCCCCAGTTGTGGGTGGTCTATCAGCACCATATGTTTGTATGGGCATTTTGGGACATGTATATAGGTAGATAGATATCTGTGTATGTATGTATGTATATATGTATGTTTGTATGTGTGTACACATATATATATATATATATATATATATATATATATATATATATATATATATATATATATATATATATATATATGTGTGTGTGTGTGTGTGTGTGAATGCATATGTATGTATGTATGTATGTATATATATATATATATATATATATATATATATATATATATATATATATATGCGTGTGTGAAGGTATATACACACACACTTATCTATATATATATATATATATATATATATATATATATATATATGCATATATATATATATACATATATATATATATATATATATATATATATATACATACGCATGTGTGTGTCTGTATAAGTATATATTTGTATTCATGCATATATATATATATATATATATATATATTTATACCTCAGTATTTATTGGTAAAACAATCACAGGCCTAAAGCAGATGCCATATGCTGACCATTTAAAAAAACTCCAGTTATACTCTGTGGCATATCGTCTAATCAGAGGTGATCTCTGCTTAACATACAAGGCCATGTCAAACCATGAGCTGTTGGACATGCTCCACTTAAAGAAATCCCAATCCCTCAGAGCCACACGCTCCAGGGATCTAAACCCTGTCACCACAATGAACAAAACATGCTGGAAGGATAGGTTCCTGACCCAGAGACTCCCCATACTCTGGAATAGACTGCCCATACATGTCAAGCAGAGCACCTCCTTGGCCGTCATCAAAAGGAACCTTGATGACTGGATGGGAGATAGGAAATTAACCCCCGGGATCATGTCAGTCACCTTGCTAGACAGGGGTCGAGGGAAGTAAATATTGTGGGAAGAAATATCCAGGGAATTGTTATGGCTAGGCTTGTATTGGCCCTAGTGCCGATAGCCTAGTACCAACCTATGAAACTATGAACCTATGAATCTATGTATGTTTCTATTCAGATATATATGTATATATATATATATATATATATATATATATATATATATATATATATATATATATATATATATATATATATATATATATATATATATATATATATATATATATATTTATATATATAGATAGATAGATAGATACTAGTCTTTCATAATTGCACAGTGTCTCTTCCTTATTGTAAAATGGCTATAAAGTATGTTTGAGAAAACATTCTAAAGCCATACAGCTAAGGTGGCTTAATGGAAAATTGCATTGGCTATGGTATGCGGAGTCCTGAGTTTAAGACCTGCGAGGGCTGTTTTTTTTTTCTTGCTAAGCAGAAAAAGGACTGTTGGATACAGAGTGGTTAAGGCAGTTCTGAGCAGCTTTGAGCATGTTTCCATGGGTTTGTGTGACAGTAAGTGGTGCTAAGGTATCATTAAATGAATAGGTGCTTACATCATTCAGGCTTCACTTACCAGTGTGCAAATCTAATTAGCATTTACATTTAAGCAATACATACACCTGCTAAGCATAGCTCAGCCCTGCTAACTAGTGATCAAATTCCATTCTGATAAAACAGCAGGGTAGTGACATATTTACTAAGTGTATTTAATTTCCTGTACTTAACATGCTTCTATGTGCTGTCATTACAGTAGAAAGGGGTGTGACTATACTGTATGGGACACCTGGGTATACATGGATAGTACCACAATCTTTTCTCTTTGGATTTGTTTCATACATGGGTAGTATTCCAGGTTCTATGCAGTCACACTTGCATGTTACACCAGCTACAGTGCACTGGTTGACAAA